>NW_027919866.1:0-1383 GCF_054177405.1 Leptonychotes weddellii
ATGTCTTTCTCTGATTGACTTATTTCCCTCAGCATAACACCCTCCAGTTCCATCCACATCGTTGCAAATGGCAAGCTCTCATTCCTTTTGATGGCTGCATAATATTCCATTGTCTATATATACCACATCTTCTTTATCCATTCATCTGTCGATGGACATCTTGGCTCTTTCCACAGTTTGGCTATTGTGGACATTGCTGCTATAAACATCGGGGTGCACGTACCCCTTCCAGGCATTTATTCCTAATGAAAACTTAGGTTCAGGGGCGTCTGGGTGGCTCAGTCGTTAAGCGTCTGCCTTCAGCTCAGGTCATGATCCCAGGGTCCCGGGATCGAGCCCCGCATCGGGCTCCCTGCTCAGTGGGAAGCCTGCTTCTCCCTCTCCCACTCCCCCTGCTTGTGTTCCATCTCTCTCTGTCTCTCTCTCTCTGTGTCAAATAAATAAATAAATAAAATCTTTAAAAAAACAAAACATAGGTTCACACAAAACCTCTAGACAAAAGTTCAGAGCAGCTTTATTCACAACAGCTTCAAACTGGAGGTAGCCGAGATATTCTTCAATGGATATATAGTTAAACAAACGGTACATCCTCGCATGGGCTACTACTCGGCAATAAAAAGGGACGAACTACTGGTACAAGCAAAAATGAATGGAGCCTCAGAGACCTGTGGGACACCACAAAGCGTATCATCATATGGGAATCCCAGAAGGAGAGGACAGAGCAAAGAGGCAGAAAAACCATCTGAAGAAATAATGGCTGATGGGGCGCTTGGGTGGCTCAGTCGTTAAGCGTCTGCCTTTGGCTCACGTCATGATCCCAGAGTCCTGGGAGATATATATATATATATATATATGCTGAGCGAAAGAAGCCAGTCTCAAAAGGGTGAATACTGGACCATTCAATTTATACAACATTCTTGAAATAATAAAATTATAGAGACGAGGGATAGATTATTAGTTTGCCAGAGGCTAGGGATGATAGGAAGAGTGCCAGGTGTGTGGTTATAAAGGGAGATTATGAGGTTATAAGGGAGATCTCTGTGGTAAGGGAAGAGTTATCTACCTTGATTACAGTGGTGATTATATGAAGCTACACATTTCAGGAAATGACATACACATACACTGTACAATGTCAAACTTTTGGTTTTGATATTGTGCTATAATTAGGTAAGATAAAACCCGTGAGGGGAACTGGATGGAGGGTACACAAGACCTCCCTGTACATTTTTTTGCAACTTCCTGTGAATCTACATTTTTTTCAAAATAGAAAAGTTTAAAAAAGTGTTAAATAAAATGTTGGGAACAAAGCTGGAATCTGAATGCCAGTTTGTCTGATTCTAAAGTCAAGCTGTATAATAATCGTGAGAAACTATTAAGTAGTTA
>NW_027919867.1:0-228 GCF_054177405.1 Leptonychotes weddellii
CATGCTCTCTCTCTCTCTCATTCTCTCTCTCAAATAAATAAACAAAATCTTTAAAAAAAAAAAATTGCGGGCGCCTGGGTGGCTCAGTCGGTTAAGCATCTGACTCTTGATCTCATCTGAGGTCTTGATCTCAGGGTCTTGAGTTCAAACCTCGCACTGGGCTTCATACTGGGCATGGAGCCTACTTTAAAAAAAAAAAGAAGATGCTTATGTCCTGTCAAGTCACCG
>NW_027919868.1:0-228 GCF_054177405.1 Leptonychotes weddellii
CTCCAAATGTAGACACAATCTGGGGTTACGTGGATTAGAACTTCAATATGGTCTGAGTTCTGGGGGAATACAATTCAGCCCATAATACCCATCATGATTAATCCTCCAGAATTTGGCATATTACTGCTCAGGCAATACTGGGGTTTGGTTACTAAGAAAGAAGGAAGACTCTCACAGATATCCTTACTTAATAGTATTACTTTTTTTTTCCAGCAATCATCTCAAGGA
>NW_027919869.1:0-228 GCF_054177405.1 Leptonychotes weddellii
AGATTCCTCAAAAAATTAAAAATAGAGCTACCCAATGACCCAGCAATTGCACTCCTGAGTATTTACCCCAAAGACACAGTTGTGAAAAGGAGGGCCATATGCACCCCAATGTTCATAGCAGCAATGTCTGCAATAGCCAAACTATGGAAAGAGTCGAGATGCCCTTCAACAGATGAATGGATAAAGAAAATGTGGTCCATATATACAATGGAATATTACTCAGCCATC
>NW_027919870.1:0-228 GCF_054177405.1 Leptonychotes weddellii
CCGGTGATGGGTATTAAGGAGGGCACGTACTGCATGGAGCACTGGGTGTTATACGAAAACAGTGGATCGTGGATCACCACATCAAAAAGTAATGATGTATGGTGACTAACATAACAAAACAAAATTAAAACAAAACAAAACAAAACAAAAATAAAGGCTTTTTTGTACACATGAAAGCTGAAAGAATTTATCAGCCGCTGACCGGCACTTGTAGAAATCTTAAAGGAA
>NW_027919871.1:0-228 GCF_054177405.1 Leptonychotes weddellii
CAAGTAATATATATGTAAATATATATACATACATACATACATAAGTTTATTTATTTTCAAGTTATATATATTTTTTCCATGAAATCTTTCTCATTTGAAATGGAGCTCAGAAGCTTGCATGGCCCACACTTCCCGGCTGGAAGAGCTAGCACTCTCACCCTCATGAAAGATGGAGTATGTCGCCTCCTTTCTCACTCAAGCACTATTAAAAAAATACCACGGCATGGA
>NW_027919872.1:0-228 GCF_054177405.1 Leptonychotes weddellii
CGGGTCCCACGGCCAGTGACTCCAGCAATGAGGGGGGTGCAAATCCACTCTGTCCTTAGACCACCAGTTTTAGGGAACCTTCCCTTTCTGACGGCGCTGTGGTCAAGTTAGGCTGCCAACTCCCCCTGCCAAGCACTGTGACTCGGTGCCCTCTGCACGCCTGCCAGGGGATACAGAAAGAGCAAAGAACATGCACCTATAGAGCATGGCATGTCCCCACTTCTTTGC
>NW_027919873.1:0-228 GCF_054177405.1 Leptonychotes weddellii
CCATAGTCTCTCATGGTTCATCTCCCCCTCTGATTCCCCCTCTTCATTTTTTGATTTTTCTCTTCCTACTATTTTTTTTTTTACATATAATATATTATTTGTTTCAGAGGTACAGGTCCATGATTCATCAGTCTTACACAATTCACAGCGCTCACCATAGCACATACCCTCCCCAATGTCTATCACCCAGCCACCCCCATCCGCCCCCCCCCCCCCCCCCCCCCCCCC
>NW_027919874.1:0-228 GCF_054177405.1 Leptonychotes weddellii
AGCCTCGTGATGGGTATTAAAGAGGGCATGTACTGAATGGAGCACTGGGTGTTATGTGCAAACAATGAATCATGGAACACTACATCAAAAACTAATGATGTAATGTATGGTGATTAACACAACATAATAAAATTAAATTAAAAAAAATAGGGGCATATCTAAATTCTTATTGAACAGATTAAATAAAACATCTCTCTGAATCCAAACAAAACTTATATGATCTCTAAG
>NW_027919875.1:0-228 GCF_054177405.1 Leptonychotes weddellii
ACGTATCGTCTGGTCGGTCAGGGAAAGGCCGCCTGCCCGGGCACAAACTGGCACAGGAGCCTCAGCTCATCCACACGGGCAAGTGTGCCACTTTCATCCCCCTGGGGTCCCCAGGTCAGGGCTGTGGGTCAGCCTCTGCGGGGGCCAGCCGGCACCGCTGGGAAGGTGCCAGGCCCTGCAGCCGAGAGGCTGGTCAGTGTGGGCGCTCAGCTCAGATCTGGCCCAGGC
>NW_027919876.1:0-228 GCF_054177405.1 Leptonychotes weddellii
ATTGGAGGGAGAGATGAACCATGAGAGACTATGGACTCTGAGAAACAAACAGGGTTTTAGAGGGGAGGGGGGAGGGGGGATTGGTTAGCCCGGTGATGGGTATTAAGGAGGGCACGTACTGCATGGAGCACTGGGTGTTATACGAAAACAATGGATCGTGGATCACCACATCAAAAACCAATGATGTATTGTATGGTGACTAACATAACATAATAAAATTTAAAAAAA
>NW_027919877.1:0-1383 GCF_054177405.1 Leptonychotes weddellii
AGGGAAAGGCTCTCAGCTTTTCCCCATTGAGGATGGTATTCACTGTGGGTTTTTCATAGATGGATTTTATGAACTTGAGGAATGTTCCCTCTATCCCTATACTCTGAAGAGTTTTAATCAGGAAAGGATGTTGTATTTTGTCAAATGCTTTTTCTGCATCAACTGAGAGGGCCATACGGTTCTTCTCCCTCCTCTTATTAATGTGTTCTATCACATTGATTGATTTGTGAATGTTGAACCACCCTTGCATCCCAGGGATAAATCCCACTTGGTCATGGTGGATGATCCTTTTAATGTATTGTTGGATCCTATTAGCTAGGGTTTTGTTGAGGATTTTGGAATCCATATTCATCAGGGATATTGGTCTGAAATTCTCCTTTTTGATTCATCAGGGATATTGGTCTGAAATTCTCCAGGGTCTTTGCCTGGTTTGGGGATTAAGGTAATGCTGGCCTCATTCCATGCTCATGGATCGGAAGAATAAAAATTGTTAAAATGTCTATACCTTCAATGCCATCCCGATCAAAACTCCAATGATGTTTTTAAAAGTGCTGGAACAAACAATCCTAAAATTTGTATGGAATCAGAAAAGACCCTGAATCACCAAGGAAATGTTGAAAAAGAAAAACAAAGCTAAGGGCATCATGTTGCCAGATTTCAAGCTATATTACAAAGCTGTGATCACTAAGACAGCATGGTACTGGCACAAAAACAGACATATAGACCAATGGAACAGAATAGAGAGCCCAGATATGGACCCTCAACTCTATGGTCAAATAATCTTTGACAAAGCAGGAAAAAACATGCAATGGAAAAAAGTCTCTTCAATAAATGGTGCTGGGAAAATTGGACAGCCACATGAAGAAGAATGAAACTCGACCATTCTCTAACACCATACACAAAGATAAACTCAAAATGGATGAAAGACCTCGATGTGAGACAGGAATCCATCAAAATCCTAGAGAACATAGGCAGTAACTTCTTTGACATCGCCCATAACAACTTCTTTCAAGATACATCTCCAAAAGCTAGTGAAACAAAAGCAAGAATGAACTTTTGGGACTTCATCAAGATAAAGAGCTTCTGCACAGCAAAGGAAATAGTCAACAAAACAAAGAGGCAACTCACAGAATGGGAGAAGATATTTGCAAATGACACTACAGATAAAGGGCTGGTATCCAAGATCTATAAAGAACTTCTCAAACTCAACCCCCAAAAAACAAATAATCAAGTCAAAAAGTGGGCAGAAGATATGAAAAGACACTTCTCTGAAGAAGACATACAAATGGCTAACAGACACATGAAAAAATGTTCATGATCATTAGCCATCAGGGAAATTCAAATCAAAACCACATTGAGATACCACCTTACACCAGTTAGAAT
>NW_027919878.1:0-228 GCF_054177405.1 Leptonychotes weddellii
GAATCTCAGATCTGTACCTCTGAGACAAATAATGCAAGATATGTTAAGAAAAAAAAAAAAGAAGAAGAAGAAGGTAGCGGGAGGGGAGGAATGAAGCGGGGGAAATCGGAGGGGTGGACGAACCATGAGAGACGATGGACTCTGAAAAACAAACTGAGGGTTCTAGAGGGGAGGGGGGTGGGAGGATGGGTTGGCCTGGTGGTGGGTATTGAGGAGGGCACGTTCTGC
>NW_027919879.1:0-228 GCF_054177405.1 Leptonychotes weddellii
AAGTGGACACATAGCAGGTATTCAGTAAATTTTTTTTTAATATTTATTTATTTATTTATTTGACAGAGAAAGAGACAGCGAGAGCAGGAACACAAGCAGGGGGAGTGGGAGAGGGAGAAGCAGGCTTCCCGCCGAGCAGGGAGCCCGATGTGGGACTCGATCCCAGGACCCTGGGATCATGACCTGAGCCGAAGGCAGACGCTTAACGACTGAGCCACCCAGGCGCCC
>NW_027919880.1:0-228 GCF_054177405.1 Leptonychotes weddellii
CACTCCCAGATTCCCACGGCAATCTGACGTTTAGAGCTTCTTCGCATCTGTCCCAACCTGCCCTTCTAATCCTGCCCATTACCCCACCCCCAGCCCCGGGGTTCTTTTCACCTTCTTTCCTAGAAATCCACAAATGACCTTCCAAGGGGAGGGCAGTGTGAGATGTTGCTGGGCCCATGCCACTAATTGGATCAGATTGACCTTCTTCTCTTGTATATAAATATTGAG
>NW_027919881.1:0-228 GCF_054177405.1 Leptonychotes weddellii
GGCATAAATGGGAGAAGGCGAGTGGGGGGATGGGAGGCCCTGACCCTGGGGCTGAGTGGTTTGAACCTGATTACCCATACATTTCAAAATTTTGTGTGCACAAAAACAGACTCCAAATGGTTGAAAGACCTCAATGTGAGACAGGAGTCCATCAAAATCCTAAAGGAGCACACAGGCAGCAACCTCTACGACCTCAGCCGCAGCAACTTCTTCCTAGAAACATCGCCA
>NW_027919882.1:0-228 GCF_054177405.1 Leptonychotes weddellii
CCCGTCGCCCCTCACCCGGAGGGCCCTGACCTTGCCGGAGCTGGGGGTCGTCCAGCACGTTGTAGGCCGCGTAGTTGCGGACGCCGTGCAGCCGCAGGATCTGCACCACCGCGTTGCTGAAGCCGCACTGGGGCTGCTCCGGAGTCCCCTTGAGGAAGACCACAACCTTGTCCTTCTTCACCAGGGCGTCCAGTTGCTCCGCCGAGCTGCCCCCGCCGCCGCCCGAGC
>NW_027919883.1:0-228 GCF_054177405.1 Leptonychotes weddellii
ACAAGTTTTTAAAAATAGAACCCCGGGGTGGAAAAACAGAGTTAAAGGTATTTGGGGCTTTGGCTCTTTTTTGCCTTCCTATTTAGAAGGGATTTAAAGAGAAAAGACATGCCCTCATCAGTTCTACTTATAACAGGTCACCAAGCCCAGACATAGGCATTTAACCATCACCGCGGGTGAGCCTGCCAGGTGCAGCAAACGGGGCACAGGCGGGGAGTGGAGCCCGGA
>NW_027919884.1:0-228 GCF_054177405.1 Leptonychotes weddellii
AACATTGACCTTTAGCACAATTCGAGAGTTGTATGTCGATCATTTATTATGCACAAAACACTGTGATAAGCACTAATTCTAATTATTAGTTTGCAGTAAAACTGTTCTCATGGCTAGGAATGTGTATAAACATCATTTCTAATTCTAGATTTGAAGTTTCTAACAAAAGTGCATTAGAACATTGCTTCATTACGACTTCTGCTGCTCTTTTCGGCTGCTCATACTGCT
>NW_027919885.1:0-228 GCF_054177405.1 Leptonychotes weddellii
AGCGGCTAGTATGTCCCGGCGCTGCTCCTCGAGCTCAGCGACCGTCTGTAATGCGCTTCAGCAGATGGGCACCACATTTAAGCAGTGGAAGAAATTTTTTAAAAGATACCTATGAACACTTTGCTCTACCTCTGGAAATATTACACCGGCCCACGAACGGGAGAACTGGCTTGGCCCAAGACACTTGCAAGCCCGGATTTTCAGGGATGAATTGCAGGAGCTCCAGCT
>NW_027919886.1:0-228 GCF_054177405.1 Leptonychotes weddellii
AAACTTATGGAGACAGTAAAAGGATCTGTGATTTCCAGGAATTAGGACAAGAGAGGGATGAATAGGTAGAGCACAGAGGATTTTTTTTTGTTGTTTTTTTTTTATTATGTTATGTTAATCACCATACATTACATCATTAGTTTTTGATGTAGTGTTCCATGATTCATTGTTTGCGTATAACACCCAGTGCTCCATTCAGTATGTGCCCTCCTTAATACCCATCACCAG
>NW_027919887.1:0-228 GCF_054177405.1 Leptonychotes weddellii
CCACCACTACTACCACCACTACCACCACCACTCCCACCACTACTACCACTGTTACTACCACCACTACTACCAGCACCACCACCGTTACCACTGCTGCTGGTGGTGCTGCTACCACCCCCGCTGCTGCCACTACAGCTAAAGTCCTTGAGGCAGGGTTCATGGCCTCTAAATCTCTTATATTCTAGCAGAGTGCTGTGTACACAGTAGATATTTACTGAACACTCAGCA
>NW_027919888.1:0-1383 GCF_054177405.1 Leptonychotes weddellii
GTGCTGGTGCATTCTGTGGTGTGAGGATCGTGCTGGTGCACTGTGTGTGTGTATCGTGCTTGTGCACTCTGTGGTGTGGGGATCGTGCTGGTGCACTGTGTGTGGGGATCGTGCTGGTGCACTGTGTGTGTGGGGGGATCGTGCTTGTGCACTCTGTGGTGTGAGGATCGTGCTGGTGCACTGTGTGGTGTGAGGATCGTGCTTGTGCACTCTGTGGTGTGAGGATCGTGCTGGTGCACTGTGTGTGTGGGGATCATGCTGGTGCACTGTGTGTGCGGGGGGATCGTGCTGGTGCATTCTGTGGTGTGAGGATCGTGCTGGTGCACTGTGTGTGGGGGAGGGTTCATGCTGGTGCACTGTGTGTTGGGATCGTGCTGGTGCACTGTGTGTGTGTATCGTGCTGGTGCACTCTGTGGTGTGAGGTTGTGCTGGTGCACTGTTTTGTGTGTATCGTGCTGGTGCACTCTGTGGTGTGAGGATTGTGCTGGTGCACTGTGTGTGTGTGTGTATCGTGCTGGTGCACTGTGTGTGGGAGGGATCGTGCTGGTACCCTGTGTGTGTGTGTATCGTGCTGGTGTACTGTGTGTGGGGGGGGATCGTGCTGGTGCATTCTGTGGTGTGAGGATCATGCTGGTGCACTGTGTGTGTGTATCGTGCTGGTGCACTGTGTGTGGGAGGGATCGTGCTGGTGCACTGTGTGTGTCGATCGTGCTGGTGCACTGTGTGGTGTGAGGATCGTGCTGGTGCACTGTGTGTGTATCGTGCTTGTGCACTCTGTGGTGTGAGGATCGTGCTGGTGCACTGTGTGTGTGTATCGTGCTTGTGCACTCTGTGGTGTGAGGATCGTGCTGGTGCACTGTGTGTGTGGGGATCATGCTGGTGCACTGTGTGTGTGTGTGTATCATGCTGGTGCATTCTGTGGTGTGAGGATCGTGCTGGTGCACTGTGTGTGTGTGTATCGTGCTTGTGCACTCTGTGGTATGAGGATCGTGCTGGTGCACTGTGTGTGTGGGGGGATCGTGCTGGTGCACTGTGTGTGTGTGGGGATCGTGCTGGTGCATTCTGTGGTGTGAGAATCGTGCTGGTGCACTGTGTGGTGGGGATCGTGCTGGTGCACTGTGTGTGTGGGAGGGTTCATGCTGGTGCACTGTGTGTGTTGGGATCGTACTGGTGCACTGTGTGTGGGAGGGATCGTGCTGGTGCACTGTGTGTGGGAGGGATCGTGCTGGTGCACTGTGTGTGTGGATCGTGCTGGTGCACTGTGTGGTGTGAGGATCGTGCTGGTGCACTGTGTATCGTGCTTGTGCACTGTGTGGTGTGAGGATCGTGCTGGTGCACTGTGTGTGTGTGTATCGTGCTGGTACACTGTGTGTGTGTGTGTGT
>NW_027919889.1:0-228 GCF_054177405.1 Leptonychotes weddellii
GGGCGCCTGGGTGGCTCAGTTGGTTAAGTGACTGCCTTCGGCTCAGGTCATGATCCTGGAGTCCCTGGATCGAGTCCCGCATCGGGCTCCCTGCTTGGCAGGGAGTCTGCTTCTCCCTCTGACCCTCCCCCCTCTCATGTGCTCTCTCTCATTCTCTCTGTCTCAAATAAATAAATAAAATCTTTAAAAAAAAAAAAAATGGGAGCCAAACATTTTGGCTTCCACCAC
>NW_027919890.1:0-228 GCF_054177405.1 Leptonychotes weddellii
ATTTTATTTATTTATTTGAGAGAGAGAACGAGAGAGAGAGAGAGAGAGAGCACACGAGAGGGGGGAGGGTCAGAGGGAGAAGCAGACTCCCCGCCGAGCAGGGAGTCCGATGCGGGACTCGATCCCGGGACTCCAGGATCATGACCTGAGCCGAAGGCAGTCGCTCAACCAACTGAGCCACCCAGGCGCCCCCCATTGTATATCTTCTTTGGAGAAATGTCTATTCAG
>NW_027919891.1:0-228 GCF_054177405.1 Leptonychotes weddellii
AGTGAGTATAACCTACTGGAACAATACTGATAGCATATGTTCAAGGTGTCAAATAAATCATTTAAACAAGTTTAAATTACTCAAATCCTAGCTTTTTAAAAAATGAACCACATTAAGGAAAACACCTAATCAAGCGGGACCATGTGGAAAATGGTAAGTAGCCTTAGCCAGGCAGGGAGATCTCATTTTCCTTTCTCAGGCTTTCAGGCTAGATAGGTCTATGCTGTA
>NW_027919892.1:0-228 GCF_054177405.1 Leptonychotes weddellii
TGAAGAGAGTTTTCAGATGCCCGGTGAATTGAAGAAAGCATTGATCATGAGCACAGTTCCAGGATCTATGTACTGCCTCTCAGTACTTCCAAGTCCAGTGAATAAGGTATCAATCACAGAAAATAAAAAGACACCAGACTATTTAGGACTCAGACCTTCAGGCATGAAGGTGTATTCACTCCACAGGTAGAGAATTCTGGCCTGCTGTGCTTCTGGGAGAGATGAGAA
>NW_027919893.1:0-228 GCF_054177405.1 Leptonychotes weddellii
ATATTCCATTGTATGTATGAACCACATCCTTTTTATACATTCATCTGTTGAAGGGCATCTCAGCTCCTTTGACAGTTTGGCTATTGTGGACATTGCTGTTACGAATATTGGGGTGCATGTGCCCCTTCTTTTCACTATATCTGTATCTTTGGGGTAAATACCTAGTAGTGCAATTGTTGGGTTGTAGAGTAGCTCTATTAATAACTTCCTGAGGAACCTCCATAATGG
>NW_027919894.1:0-228 GCF_054177405.1 Leptonychotes weddellii
ATGAGAGAGTTGTTGCTCTTCTTTTCTTTGATCTCCTGTTGAGTTTGTAGGTGTTCAGAATGGTTTGATCCCTATCCAGCTGAATTCCTGAGAGGAGACGAAATCCAGGTCTCCTACTCCTCCGCCATCTTGTTCCGCCCTTGCTCTGTCTAGAATTCTTTCCCTTAATGAATGCTAACTATTGAAAAGCAATTTATTTTTATGAAACTCTAAGGATCAAATCTCAGA
>NW_027919895.1:0-228 GCF_054177405.1 Leptonychotes weddellii
GGCCGCGTTTCTGCATTAAAAAACAAACTAACAAAACTCATTATTATGTAGACGGTAGCCCACAGGGGTCGCCTCACAGGACAGGCTTTCCCTGGAAACATTTGATGATATCCAACCAACCTCAATACCAGAATCTAAGCTTTGGGGACGTCTCCAGAGTGGTTTGTGGAGCAATGAATGATGCCTAGAATGGTAACGCGTGACTTTCAAGGATAAAAGGGGCCCAAC
>NW_027919896.1:0-228 GCF_054177405.1 Leptonychotes weddellii
AGAGAGAGAGAGAGAGAAGCAGAGGGAGAAACAGGCTCCCAAGGAGCAGGGAGCCCGATGCGGGACTCGATCCCAGGACCCTGGGATCATGACCTGAGCCGAAGGCAGACGCTTAACCATCTGAGTCACCCAGGCGCCCCTATTAACCTATTTTCAAAGGTACAGATTTAATGATTTTTTTATTGTAATTAAATTTTGAAGTTCCTGGAACTAATTAAAATTAAGCAA
>NW_027919897.1:0-228 GCF_054177405.1 Leptonychotes weddellii
AATGACTGGCCCTAGATCCTTGCCCTTGCCCCTGGAGTGTTTGTGCTGGGGACCCTAGCTCTCGGTGCTGACCTCCTCCTCTCCTGACCAGGTATCAAAAGTGTCAACAGCCCTCAGATACTGAGGGTGAACGTTTGTTTTCTCCAAGTAGAGGAAAGACCCCACTGTAATCATTTTACCTTGAGTAAGGGAATACATTTATTTGCCACCACAGTTCTTACTTTTCAA
>NW_027919898.1:0-228 GCF_054177405.1 Leptonychotes weddellii
ATGTAATGTATGGGGATTAACATAAGAATAAAAAAAAAAATCCTCCAGGAGAAAAAAAAGAGAAAGTCACAGAGTAGCAAACAAGGTAAGGGCAAAAGGGAATTAGAGACAGAGAGTAGGAGAGAGAAGCAAAAGGAAAAGGCCCAGAGGCATACACAGTCACACTGGGTAGCGAAACAGAAAGACAAGGTCCAAGCCCGCTTCCGGCCTCCGACCAGCAGACTAGAA
>NW_027919899.1:0-1383 GCF_054177405.1 Leptonychotes weddellii
TAGAGCAAAGTGTTCATAGGTATCTTTTAAAAAATTTCTTCCACTGCTTAAATGTGGTGCCCATCTGCTGAAGCGCATTACAGACGGTCGCTGAGCTCGAGGAGCAGCGCCGGGACATACTAGCCGCTCTCCTGGAGGTGCTCCCCACACATGCACAATTCCTCCAGAATTAGAAAATCTGCACCACTAATTGTGGAACAAATTTTCAACAACCCTCTTTGAGAATCCGGCTCTAAGTGTTCTCCCATCTATTAAACAGATGGCAGATAAGATTGTAAACATATTTGCTTCATATTGAATAGATAGTTTCTGGCATAATACTAATTAACAAATTAAATGACTGACTCTCTGCATCACATTAGGAGTTAAAATCACTTTGTAAGTTTGTCTTGGGTAGTTATTTACTTTGACAACAGCATGCAGTGAGGAGCCGCTGAATGTTTCCAGCAACATTATGCATGGAGTAGTTTTCTTTTTAAAACTCCATATTTTATTATAATTCATTTGACTTTCATTACAGTCACTCATTACAAAATGTATGTGCATTTAATCCATCTCCGAGGGCTGCCTATTTTCGCATCCCATTCCTAGCGTTGTGATTATGGCTTTGGTGTACGCGAGAATGCACAGAACGAGGCATTGCCTCTCCCCGTCGCTCGTATTTCAGGGAGGCGATTCTGGAGAGAGGACTCCAAATGTACTGTCTGTCATGGGAGCGACACTGTTGGGGACGGTTTCTGTGGAACTCGCTTGAAGGAACATAGCTTCTTGCTGTTCTGATGCCTCGTGATGCAAGTGAAATCGGTCCAGACAGATGAGGAAGGCTGAGGCACGGGAGAACCTGTAAGGCTCAGCAGATCTGCCCTGCATTCTGGGCCCCGATGAGCCCATCCATAGAATGGGAGCAAAAGGATCCCGTCCTGCTGGCAGGGGGTGTGGGGACCGTCGACCGTGTGGCCATGGCGACACACGGGCCACTAACGTTAGGGCGCGGTATCACCTGGAGGTGTTTGCTCCAGAAGGAAGCAGGGAGCCTTTTGTTGGGTGAAGAAATGGGTAAATCATGTAGGATGATCTGTTTGCCTCAGAGCCCGTATATTTTGTGGGAAATTAATTTTTAGCTTGAATTACTCAGGCATCCAAATTCTTTACCTCAGTACATGCTGCGACATAAAGATTATTTATTTTCTTCTTCTTCCTCTTCTCTTTCTCTTTCCTCCTCCTTCTCCTGCTTCTTCTTCATCTTCTTTGTACATTTTTAAAATGTAAAAAGAAAGCTTTCCATTACAAATCATAATTTGGAAAGGCCACATCCTAAGACCCTTGCCAACCAGGGACAAATACTGAACAGTGATATTTAGGCAAGACATACCTATGTGAAGC
>NW_027919900.1:0-228 GCF_054177405.1 Leptonychotes weddellii
AAAAAAAGTTCTTTAAAAAAAAAAAAAATAATAATTATAATTATTGCCGGATTTTTCTCCAGTGAGGCTGTGCCAATATTATTCTTCCACTAACAATATAAAAACTTTAAAACATAATCTTCCAGCAATTACTGTTGATACAGAATATGATTTTATGAGCTTGCCTTCAGATTTTAGTTTTGTTTTTTGCTAGCTATCTGTAGAAATAACAACTATCACTTTTAAATA
>NW_027919901.1:0-228 GCF_054177405.1 Leptonychotes weddellii
TAGCCACTTATATATATTTTTGTACTTAAGATTATTATTTGCAGGCATTAGGAATAAAGGCTTAACGTGGCAGTGTTTTCCATCTTTTGTCCATATAGTTTAAAATATATGGGGTTTTCTCCCCAAAGGTTCAACTTAATGAGTATGGTTGAATACTATTCAGTTCAAAGTCAAGTCACCTGTGACATTATGGTGCATGCTTGTTGATGTGTCCATCTCTCCAGTAGA
>NW_027919902.1:0-228 GCF_054177405.1 Leptonychotes weddellii
GTCTGGGGCCGGCAGCCTCAGTGAGCCCTGGGAACTTGTGAGAAATGCAGACTAGCCACCCACTCTAGATCCAGTATGCCCGAATCTTCATGTAACACGACTCCCGCACGATTTGTGTGCAAATTTAAGTTCAGGAACCCCCACTCTGGTTCATAACTCTCCATCCTAACCTTCAGTGGGCTGATTTTTTTTTTTTTTTAAAGATTTTATTTATTTATTTGAGAGAGA
>NW_027919903.1:0-228 GCF_054177405.1 Leptonychotes weddellii
ATATATATATATATATATATATATATATCTAAATGTAGCAGCACATGCACAGTATAAGTAAAATTCTGTGGAAGATTCAGATGTAATGAATAGAAAATTAACTTATAAATGCACAAATCTGGTTTGCAGTTGTAACAGATCCTGTTAAGCCCCTCCTTCCCATCCTCTCAGCAGGACAGTTATCTCATCTGGGTTCTGGTGGGTATTGCCGCTCATACTGTTATCTGC
>NW_027919904.1:0-228 GCF_054177405.1 Leptonychotes weddellii
GCCACTAAAACAATGTTTAAAGAAAAAAACCCATAGATTGTATCCCTTTATTAGGGCAGTCAAATTTTTTAAATTAAAAAAAGAAAGTAATTATATCTTGGCTGATTCGCATATTATTGAAGGTCATTGAAGTTCATAAAAGAGACTCCTGTTTCCTTAATCATCTAATTAACAGCATTTTTCTTCCAACTGTGTGAATGAAATTTAAGTTTCGTTATTGCAGAATGA
>NW_027919905.1:0-228 GCF_054177405.1 Leptonychotes weddellii
CAATAAGATTATTTAAAAGGTAAACACAAATCTCAAAATAATCAATTCATTTAATATTTTATTTAAAATTTTGATAATCCTTATAAATTATTTTTATTATTTTTTAAATGAATATGTGTTTATCAACATAATCATTTGCTCCTATGCCAAATTATTCTTCTCAATGTCAGAAAGCAAATAGTTCTTTTTTACTTATAAATATGTTTTCAAGTGTGCAGATTAATTTAA
>NW_027919906.1:0-228 GCF_054177405.1 Leptonychotes weddellii
CAAGTGCAATCAGCCGGACACAAAAAGATAATATTGTCTTATTTCCCCTACATGAGGCACCTGAAATTGTAAAATACATAGACACAGGAAGTAAACCAACGGTTACCAGAGGCCTGGGAAGAGGAGAATGAGGAGTTATTGTTGAAGCGGTACGAGTTTCAGTTTGGGAGGCTGAAGTTCCGGAGGTGAATGGTGGGTGCCTCCACACCACAAATAGTGCCTTTGTCA
>NW_027919907.1:0-228 GCF_054177405.1 Leptonychotes weddellii
GGAAAGGACTTTCATATGCTAAAGACTCACAGGATCCTGGAGGCCTAGATATTGTCAAGCTAAGGTTTTTCCCTCTAGCAAAGCATTAACATTAAGACCCTTGGAGTTTCCTGGAGGAACGTCATACTCAGACTGACTGCCTCAAGTATTTGTTAACCGGCTGCAGGTTCTAAGAAGATTTAATTTTATCTACATTTCCGTCTCGCCTTTGTTCTCCACATCATTCCC
>NW_027919908.1:0-228 GCF_054177405.1 Leptonychotes weddellii
ATATATGTACAAAAATAAGGGTTGATATTATGAAGGGATGGAATATGACTGTAAAGATGAAAATTATAAAAAATTTTATAAAAGGAATTGATAAGAAGTTGTTTGAAAAAAGAAAGAAGAGGATTTAAAAAAAAAGAAAAAAAAGGGACAGAATGTGATCAGGCAGGGGATTAGAAAAAAACCATACACTAGAGATTTAGGGAATATTTTGATCTGTTAGAAGAAACC
>NW_027919909.1:0-1383 GCF_054177405.1 Leptonychotes weddellii
TAAATGTTGAACAGATGAATGGATCACAATTTATTTTAATCTAATCTTTCTTTCAAAATGATATTATTGGGATCCACATTTTGTGCAGAAAACTTTCCAAATCTAGTCTTTATATACACTCAATATTAACAGTCATCCCAGACATAATTGCATAGAAAAATTATATATTGATGCCAAGTCTGGTGTAAATAGAATGGCACTGAAAGGCCAATGGATCCAAGAATTGTATCTCTTATAGTTTTCACACTGATGCCCACTTGACCTCGTGTGAACAGCTACGTGCACGGCAGAGGCCCACCTGGAGACCTTCGATCCTGATGGTCACTGCTGTTGGGTTTGTCGGCCAAGACATCTGAAAAATCCTGGAAGTGCTACCTACGTCCTCAAGTGCACAGACACCAGCACAAGATGCCCACTCTGGGATCTGCAGATACAGTTCCCGAGATTGGAGGGTGCCTCCCTTCTCCGGAGAAATGCACCTCACACAGGGGCCTTTAACGCTGGGAGGAGGAACTTGACTTAAAGAAAATGGGTAACTTTTCTCTGATACAACACAGAGATCATCACTAACTCAGGCATGGAGTCAATGACACTCAAACAGCCACCCTGACGGAAATGGAATGAATGACCTGGAGATTATTAGGATCCAAACATTAGGGTCTAAGAAGAGATTGCAGAGATTATGTTGATATTACTGAAAGGCTTGTGCCAATAGGATAAATCCTGAGCTAGATGAATAGATGTCAATTAGAGATCAGATGAAAAGATTACAGATAGATGATGGATAATTTTATATATTTTAAAGACACTAGAGAGGAATCCTATCATTATGAACACATAGGATGCAAATATCCATAATTGCCAATATTTCAAAAACATGTTTTCTTATGAAAAGAATATTTTGATGCCAATGTTGGCATGTGCCAAGTAAGAATTTGTGTCTTGTTTTTTTCTGAGTAACTACAGCTTCCACATAGGGTGGTGATGCCTCATTATAAATATTGGTTGTTGTGTAATTTTGCCTGTGGCTCTGCAGTAGATTTTCCTTCTAGCAGCTCATGGAAAATGCCTTTGAAACCTAAGTCATAGACAGAATCACATCGTTAAATGGAGAGGAGGTAAAATGAGATCATTTGTGTTATTCAGCATCTTTTAATTACTGATTTGATGAAGGCTCAAGAATACCTAAACCATTTCCCCAGAGTGTGAGGTTATAAGGGTAATTGAAACTCAGAGGTAGGAAAACAGAGGGGCCCTAAGCATGGATTTGCTCACAGCAACAGAAACTACAGAGCCCTACAGGAAACACCTCACTACCCAGCATCACTTTGTACCTGCCCATAGGGTTGGGACCTGTGATCAGAGGTTTCTGACGGCCAGAAG
>NW_027919910.1:0-228 GCF_054177405.1 Leptonychotes weddellii
GCCTCTGCCCCCAATTTAAAGAACAATTAGGCAAAATCTAGTCAAGTTAAAGGTCTCCCCACCTTAAAGCCCAGCAACTCCAACCACACATGTGTCAGGAGACACATACCACAAGGATATTCACCACAGCTTTGTGTGTATTCACGGTAAAAAGAGAGGCAACCAAACTCCCAGTACTAAGAGAATGAATCAAAAAACTGGTATATTCTGGGGCGCCTGGGTGGCTCA
>NW_027919911.1:0-228 GCF_054177405.1 Leptonychotes weddellii
TAATAAAATTAAAGCCGCATAAAATGATATTATGAATAAATTTTTAAAGAACTAGAAAACTTATTGGCAAATGTTGGGAGATTTTTGAATAAACAAATGATTGTAAACTACTGGTGGCACTTTAATTCTGAATAACATTTTTGGAAAGCTATATGGAGATGTTACAAGGTATACAAATATTTATACCTACCGACTCGACGGTATTTTACCTAAGAATTTAACTTTAGA
>NW_027919912.1:0-228 GCF_054177405.1 Leptonychotes weddellii
ACTTAAGTACTAGATCTAAAGGGCAAGAATTTGATTGTTTCAATTTTTATTTCTCCATGTTTTTTCCCTGAGGCAGTAGTTACAGGACATGAAATTTATGGGGTGGAATGGGGCCAGGAATATGACAAGAAACAGAAAACTACCAGGATCAGAAAACATAATGGCTAATATCCTACTCCAGACCATTTTTTTTTTTTTTTTGGTAGTTTTAAATTTTATTTTTTGGGG
>NW_027919913.1:0-228 GCF_054177405.1 Leptonychotes weddellii
ATTTTTTTTTAAGATTTTATTTATTTGAGAGAGAGAGAATGAGAGACAGAGAGCATGAGAGAAAGGAGGGTCAGAGGGAGAAGCAGACTCCTTGCTGAGCAGGGAGCCCAATGTGGGACTCGATCCCGGGACTCCAGGATCATGACCTGAGCCAAAGGCAGTTGTTTAACCAACTGAGCCACCCAGGCGCCCCTAGACTAGCATTTCTAAACGTGATCTTAAGGCCTC
>NW_027919914.1:0-228 GCF_054177405.1 Leptonychotes weddellii
AAGATCATGAGGTTCCTGCGGCGCTGCAGACACAGGTGCTCCCTTCCTGGGCTGGGTCCCCCAGGGCACCTGCACACCCCCCGCCCCAGCCTCGCGGCGGCCCCATCAGCTAGTCTCCTGACTCCGTCCCCGTCTCTTTGCAGGATGAGGGAACTGAAGCAGAACCAGGAGCTGGAAGGGCTCCCCCAGCCCGGACTGGCCACCTGACCTGCGCCCCGCTTTCCTCAC
>NW_027919915.1:0-228 GCF_054177405.1 Leptonychotes weddellii
GGCTAGTATCCAAAATCTATAAAGAACTTATCAAACTCAACACCCAAAGAACAAAGAATCCAATCAAGAAATGGGCAGAAGACATGAACAGACATTTTTCCAAAGAAGACATCCAAATGGCCAACAGACACATGAAAAAGTGCTCAACATCGCTTGGCATCAGGGAAATCCAAATCAAAACCTCAATGAGATACCACCTCACACCAGTCAGAATGGCTAAAATTAACA
>NW_027919916.1:0-228 GCF_054177405.1 Leptonychotes weddellii
AGTGCTAATAAATCTACACACAGTATGTTATTAGGAAGTCATTTCTCCTGACTTTACCAACATTTCTTATTGGAAACTCATGTCATGCCCTACTAGTTGATATTAATTTCACTTTATTTAGAATGCAGTAGAATTTGTTTCAGAGTCACATCAAAAGTATGGTATTTTGATGCACAGACAATTTCAGATAGAAAAAAATGTCTGGGGGCGCCTGGGTGGCTCAGTTGG
>NW_027919917.1:0-228 GCF_054177405.1 Leptonychotes weddellii
ATGTAATGTATGGGGATTAACATAAGAATAAAAAAAAAAAAAACATGTTCACTTCTATTTCTATCTGTCGACAACAAATTAATACTAGATCCTGTGATGTTATGAAAATTGTAGCTCAAACACATTTCTGTGAAGCATATGTTGATTGGGGGGCTCTGTGGGGTTTGCAAAAAGTGAAAACTTTACTCCCTGCCTCCCAGATCCTTCTTCTTCTTCTTGATTGCATTC
>NW_027919918.1:0-228 GCF_054177405.1 Leptonychotes weddellii
AAGCTAAGAAGAATTATGGTTCCTAATCGGGAATGTGCATTGGAAACACTTGTGCATCTTTCAGAAACTAAAGACCATGGCACGAATCAGAATCTCTAGAAAGTGAAGCCTAGGGACTTAAAGTTTAAAAGCACCTCTGGTGACACTGAAGCAGGCAGTTGGGCACCATGATGTAGGCTGCTACTGGGGAACTACTGTTTTAGGTTTGGGCACAGAGAGAGTAAAGCA
>NW_027919919.1:0-1383 GCF_054177405.1 Leptonychotes weddellii
TAGAGCAAAGTGTTCATAGGTATCTTTTAAAAAATTTCTTCCACTGCTTAAATGTGGTGCCCATCTGCTGAAGCGCATTACAGACGGTCGCTGAGCTCGAGGAGCAGCGCCGGGACATACTAGCCGCTTTCCTGGAGGTGCTCCCCACACATGCACAATTCCTCCAGAATTAGAAAATCTGCACCACTAATTGTGGAACAAATTTTCAACAACCCTCTTTGAGAATCCGGCTCTAAGTGTTCTCCCATCTATTAAACAGATGGCAGATAAGATTGTAAACATATTTGCTTCATATTGAATAGATAGTTTCTGGCATAATACTAATTAACAAATTAAATGACTGACTCTCTGCATCACATTAGGAGTTAAAATCACTTTGTAAGTTTGTCTTGGGTAGTTATTTACTTTGACAACAGCATGCAGTGAGGAGCCGCTGAATGTTTCCAGCAACATTATGCATGGAGTAGTTTTCTTTTTAAAACTCCATATTTTATTATAATTCATTTGACTTTCATTACAGTCACTCATTACAAAATGTATGTGCATTTAATCCATCTCCGAGGGCTGCCTATTTTCGCATCCCATTCCTAGCGTTGTGATTATGGCTTTGGTGTACGCGAGGATGCACAGAACGAGGCATTGCCTCTCCCCGTCGCTCGTATTTCAGGGAGGCGATTCTGGAGAGAGGACTCCAAATGTACTGTCTGTCATGGGAGCGACACTGTTGGGGACGGTTTCTGTGGAACTCGCTTGAAGGAACATAGCTTCTTGCTGTTCTGATGCCTCGTGATGCAAGTGAAATCGGTCCAGACAGATGAGGAAGGCTGAGGCACGGGAGAACCTGTAAGGCTCAGCAGATCTGCCCTGCATTCTGGGCCCCGATGAGCCCATCCATAGAATGGGAGCAAAAGGATCCCGTCCTGCTGGCAGGGGGTGTGGGGACCGTCGACCGTGTGGCCATGGCGACACACGGGCCACTAACGTTAGGGCGCAGTATCACCTGGAGGTGTTTGCTCCAGAAGGAAGCAGGGAGCCTTTTGTTGGGTGAAGAAATGGGTAAATCATGTAGGATGATCTGTTTGCCTCAGAGCCCGTATATTTTGTGGGAAATTAATTTTTAGCTTGAATTACTCAGGCATCCAAATTCTTTACCTCAGTACATGCTGCGACATAAAGATTATTTATTTTCTTCTTCTTCCTCTTCTCTTTCTCTTTCCTCCTCCTTCTCCTGCTTCTTCTTCATCTTTTTTGTACATTTTTAAAATGTAAAAAGAAAGCTTTCCATTACAAATCATAATTTGGAAAGGCCACATCCTAAGACCCTTGCCAACCAGGGACAAATACTGAACAGTGATATTTAGGCAAGACATACCTATGTGAAGC
>NW_027919920.1:0-228 GCF_054177405.1 Leptonychotes weddellii
GTTTTGTGAATATGAATTAGGTGAAACCGTAAAACTTCTGAGACATAGGAACCGTGTTTTGTATTCTTTTTGGTGTTTTTTTGTGTTGGTTTTGGTTTTTGTGACTTTCTCACAGAGAACCTCCTTCTGCCACCCTTGTCTCTGGGCCTTAAGATGGCAGTAAACTCTGGGACTTCAGATGAACCACAGCTCTCCCTACAGTTGTCAGCATTATCTTCACCTTCCACA
>NW_027919921.1:0-228 GCF_054177405.1 Leptonychotes weddellii
ACGTATCGTCTGGTCGGTCAGGGAAAGGACGCCTGCCCGGGCACAAACTGGCACAGGAGCCTCAGCTCATCCACACGGGCAAGTGTGCCACTTTCATCCCCCTGGGGTCCCCAGGTCAGGGCTGTGGGTCAGCCTCTGCGGGGGCCAGCCGGCACCGCTGGGAAGGTGCCAGGCCCTGCAGCCGAGAGGCTGGTCAGTGCGGGCGCTCAGCTCAGATCTGGCCCAGGC
>NW_027919922.1:0-228 GCF_054177405.1 Leptonychotes weddellii
ACTGAGAGAGTCTCTTCAGGTTGGTAAACACATGATGCATACTGAAGAAATAAGAGCACTGAACATTGTTACAACAGTAATAGGCTTAAAAATTGAAAAACTATTAGGAGAAGAAGAAAAAAAATGTAATTATAGTGAATTACTTAAATGCACCAATCTCAGTTTATGAGAGCAAGTATACAAAAACAAAGAAACAAATAAAAAAAAAAGTGAGAAGAATCTAAACTA
>NW_027919923.1:0-228 GCF_054177405.1 Leptonychotes weddellii
ATAAAACTCCAAGAAAAATAAAATCTAGATTTTTTTTATACTCATAGAAAGTAAAATGGCCACTTGATGTTGTAAATGTCATTAATCACTTTTATTTGGCTTTGGAGTCACTTTTTATGCTTCTGGAAATGTGTTAACAGTGTAACAATTCAGTTCCAACATTAGTCATTCTGTAAAGTCTTATCCTTTTTTTTTTTTTTAAGATTTTATTTATTTATTTAACAGAGA
>NW_027919924.1:0-228 GCF_054177405.1 Leptonychotes weddellii
CAATAAGAGTCTTTTCACCACCCTCTACATAGAAGTAAAATCACATCTCTTTTATTTTTTGAGTTGTTGCCCCCCTTCCTCCCCGAGTCCATTGGCTCCTAACCCCCAGGCAGAGAGAGAAAAAGGAGAGTAAGAAGAGCCACGGTAACACCATTTCCCATCGAACTCCCTCAGCCTGGAGGAGTTTTGAGGTTCCCTAACAACCAGCAGATTCCCAGACGGGCTGGA
>NW_027919925.1:0-228 GCF_054177405.1 Leptonychotes weddellii
AATAGTCCGCCTTCTTTCTGTTTCTCTCTGGCACGCCCTCAGCAGATACTGACTGACTGCTGTGTGCCCCCCACCTGCTCCCCCTTTCTCTCTTGAACCCAGTGAGGTTAGGTTTTTACCTGCCTCTTCTGGCATCAGTGACCCCTCAGAGGTTAGACCCAGTGGCCTTCCCAGAGATTTGTCATCTGCGTGGGCCTGGGCAATGCAGACCCACTTCTTCAAAACTCT
>NW_027919926.1:0-228 GCF_054177405.1 Leptonychotes weddellii
CCGATGCGGGGCTCGATCCCAGGACCCCGGGATCATGACCTGAGCCGAAGGCAGACGCTTAACCATCTGAGCCACCCAGGCGCCCTAAAATCAATTTTTGAAAATGATTGTATCTGAAGGGTACTAGGATATTCTGGCATTTAAAGGAATACCACTGTGCATTTCTTAAATGAATAATTATTTCCCCAGTGTGTCTTTCGAGTAAACTTTTTTCCGAGCAGGGAGCCC
>NW_027919927.1:0-228 GCF_054177405.1 Leptonychotes weddellii
CGATATTCAGGAGGATAGACGGCGGGGGCGGGGGCCTCCATCAGCTGCTTCTGGCAAGTGACAGAGCCGCGGAGCACAAAATCGGAACTTTTAGAAGTCGGCTCCGCTGAGGGACGTCACTCCGGTGGCTAAGCAGGGGGGTGGAACCCTCGTGGGACAGTGTGTTCTCAGGACCCTCGGGGTCACAGGAAGACCAGGGATGCCTGAGTGCCGCAGAGCTCCCAGGTA
>NW_027919928.1:0-228 GCF_054177405.1 Leptonychotes weddellii
ATGAGAGAGTTGTTGCTCTTCTTTTCTTACATCTCCTGTTGAGTTTGTAGGTGTTCAGAATGGTTTGATCCCTATCCAGCTGAATTCCTGAGAGGAGACGAAATCCAGGTCTCCTACTCCTCCGCCATCTTGCTCCACCCCCCCAAAATAGTTGTATTTTTTAAAGAAAGTTCAAAGCCTTCAGTGGGCTTACTTCCTGAACATTATGCATGCTCATTCTTCACCTTA
>NW_027919929.1:0-228 GCF_054177405.1 Leptonychotes weddellii
AAAGCTTTTACCTCAAAATAGAATTCCAATGTCTTCTATCTCACTCTTTGGCTGACAGTGAGGTAGTCATTGACATTTCCTCTTTCTCAGCTTTCCCAGTTGAACAACAGGAATAATTAATGCCTGTGGTGTAAGTAGCTATAAAACTATACATTTAGTTGTATAAGGATAAAGTCCAGGGCTCTCTTTTTTTTTTTTTTCAAGATTTTATTTATTTATATGACAGAG
>NW_027919930.1:0-1382 GCF_054177405.1 Leptonychotes weddellii
GTTATATTTGGTGTTTTTAATAGGTTTCAGAAGATAATTTCTCTAAATTACAGTTGAAGGAAAGTATGGTTCCTATTACTAGGTCACTTCAAAAGTAAGTATTCCCTACTAATTTCTGAATATATTATGGATACAAATCCATTTTAGCCTTTCCTTTGAAATCAGAAGATTATAGGAGGAATTAAGTAGTTCTAAGAATAGATATACTTGGTATATTTAAGCTTCATGGAACAATGTTTAATCCTGAAGTTTTCTCTTAAACTTGCGTTATTTTCTATTAAAGTGTTCTTAGGACCTAATGAGATAATCTTAGACACCTAAGTATAATGGATGTGAGTGGCTTAAAGAGATTCTCTTTTCATTTCCGACTAATAGCAACAATTTGAGATAGTATTGGTATGGATATCATGGAAGAACAACTTGTTCATGAAATGTGTTTTTATGTATTCCTTCTAGAATAAATATAATAATCATAAATGTGTCATTATTTGACGTATCTCCACAGAAACCTAAAGTGGACATAATGTCCTGGATATAAAAATAGGTCTAAATGCCATAAAGGTGTTAATCTGCTATTTCCTTAGTTACATTATCTTAAGTAAAAATGTGAGATGAATACAAATGTTTCCTATGGTCATGGTATTGGCAGAGGGAATCGTCTTTATTTATGGGTTTTGTTGTGTGAATATGAAGTACCCTCAGAAGATGGAATACTGAACTTTAGGACATGCTAAGATTGAAATTTTTTACTTTACTGACATCATTTCACTTGGCTATAAGTGGGGCTAAACAAATATTGTCTACCTTTTGTCCTTTCAGAATTTGCTGAGGATTTGGTTTTCTAAGGAAGTGGTGGAAAAGTGAAACACTAGACATGTAAACTTAGGACTCTAATTGCCATGATATGTATGTGTATGTGTGTGTATACACACACATATTTTTTTGTTTCCATGGTTTAAAAATATATGTATGTATGATTTTTCCCCCTCTACTTATAATGTCCTGGGTACAAATAATGCCTCTTTCTTTATAGCCTGCCATAGTACTTGGGGATAATGTTCCTATCCAGTAGGAGTCAGTGAATAATGATAATAACTAACATTTATTGAACACTTACCAAGTGTCCGTGTTCTTAGTGCTTTTGAATGTAATTCATGTGATCTTTATAACCCTATGAGGTTAAGTACTGTCATTATTTTCATAATTCAGATCAGGTAATAAAGATCAAGTAATAAGGTAACTTGTCCAAGGTCACATAGCTAGTGAGAGGTAGCAGTGGGATTCAAACCAGATAGTCTGATTCTATAGCCTGTGTTCCTAACACTCCTCTTATTAATGATAGTGGTACATTATCCATTTAGGCTAGTGCAGGGCCTCAATTG
>NW_027919931.1:0-228 GCF_054177405.1 Leptonychotes weddellii
GTAGCTCTCCATTAAGCTGTTTTCAAATTTTTCCTGTTATGAGCAATGTTGCTTTGAGTATTCTTGAAATCACTTCTCTATATGTGAGTATATCCTTAGGATACATTATTAGGAGTAGAATTGCTGGGTCAAAGAATATGGGCACTTTAACCTATTTCCCTATGTTCTTGCTGACAACAGATCAACTTTTTTTTTTTTTAAGATTTTATTTATTTATTCATGAGAGAC
>NW_027919932.1:0-228 GCF_054177405.1 Leptonychotes weddellii
CTGAATAGACATTTCTCCAAAGAAGATATACAATGGGGGGCGCCTGGGTGGCTCAGTTGGTTGAGCGACTGCCTTCGGCTCAGGTCATGATCCTGGAGTCCCGGGATCGAGTCCCGCATCGGACTCCCTGCTCGGCGGGGAGTCTGCTTCTCCCTCTGACCCTCCCCCCTCTCGTGTGCTCTCTCTCTCTCTCTCTCTCTCGTTCTCTCTCTCAAATAAATAAATAAA
>NW_027919933.1:0-228 GCF_054177405.1 Leptonychotes weddellii
CTTAGAAGGTAAGTATCCTGCCAAGGTCACTGGGTTAGAGTGCTGCCGAGCTGGGATTCAAACCCAGGCCTCCCTCTCTGATCTGAGTCTGAGGGTGTAACCATCTCCCCTTGGCCCTGCCCAGTACGGAAATGCGCCCCCCCACACACAGCTGCTCTTGGGGAGGGACAATGCGGACTCCCTCTTAGTGACTGAAATGTTGGTTCTGCAAAAGGAGAGGAGGGAGAC
>NW_027919934.1:0-228 GCF_054177405.1 Leptonychotes weddellii
ATTGAGGAGGGCACATTCTGCATGGAGCACTGGGTGTTATGCACAAACAATGAATCATGGAACACTTCATCTAAAACTAATGATGTAATGTATGGGGATTAACATAAGAATAAAAAAAATGGGAAAAAAAAAAAGAATGAATAAGGGCATATCACTACAGATCCTGTAGCTATTAAAAGTGTAAGGGAGGGACACCTGGGTGGCTCAGTCGGTTAAGCCTCTGCCTTC
>NW_027919935.1:0-228 GCF_054177405.1 Leptonychotes weddellii
AACCTAACAGAGGTAAAGGATCTATACTTTAGGAACTACAGAACACTCATGAAAGAAATTGAAGACACAAAAATATGGAAAAACATACATGTCTTTATATTAAAATTTGGCTTTTGCTTTCTTCAAAACAAATCCAATAATATTCTAAGAAAAGTAAAAAGCTACTAAAGAATTATTAAATGTTCTAATACATAACAAATTTCTTGCATATATTGAGGATGAACTAAA
>NW_027919936.1:0-228 GCF_054177405.1 Leptonychotes weddellii
AAAAGTGTGGCCAGGACAGCTTGTTTCTGTTCCCCTAGCTTCAGGTGGGGCAGCTGAAAGGTTTGGGGATGGAAGTGTTTGAAGATTTGTTCCATCACTTCTGGTGTTGTTGATGCTGGCTGTTGACTAGGACTATAGCTAAGGCAGGCAGTTGAAACACCTAGACTCTCTTTGTGGCCTGAGCTTCCTCACAAGTTGGAGGGTGAAATTCCAAGTAAGCAGCCTTAA
>NW_027919937.1:0-228 GCF_054177405.1 Leptonychotes weddellii
ACTGAGCCACCCAGGCGCCCTAAATAAAATCTTTTTTTTAAAAAAGAAACTAGATTCCTTAAATGGTAGACTTAAATGATAAAAGATGAAAACTATAAATTTAATACAAGGAAGTATGGGAAAATATCTGTGACCTACAAGTGGAAATGACTTCTTAAACTCCAAAAGTATGGGGGCACCTGGATGGCTTAGCTGTTAAGCGTCTGCCTTCGGCTCAGGTCATGATCC
>NW_027919938.1:0-228 GCF_054177405.1 Leptonychotes weddellii
GGAAAGAAGAGGGAGGAAGAGCAGAGAGACAGAGGGAGAGAGAATCTTAAGCAGGCTCCACGCCCAGCTTGGAGCCCAACGCAGGGCTTGATCTCATGACCTGAGCCGAAATCAACAGTCAGATGCTTAACCGAGCCAGCCAGGTGTCCCAAGGGACTGTGATTTTTTAAAATGGCATGGGTCACATGAGCAGCCTGGATCACAGAAAAGGCACAGCCCCCTTAAAGA
>NW_027919939.1:0-228 GCF_054177405.1 Leptonychotes weddellii
CCAGCTGGTCTCAACACGGCAGCCATGCCTACACTTCGAGCAGCTTTATAATGTGAACCAGTGAGTTGCCGTTTTGCTTGAGCTGTTTGGAGATGGGTTTCCATGGAATGATGTCTCCAAGCCTTCCTGAGAGATGACACCCAGGCAGAGAGGTAGTGATAAGTACGAGGAAAGCTCAAAGCCAATACATTTGAGCATCGATGTCCATGGCTGTATTTTTCTCAGGAA
>NW_027919940.1:0-228 GCF_054177405.1 Leptonychotes weddellii
ATACCAGATAAGCCACATCTGAGAAGGGGCCACCTTCTAAGGCAAGAAGCTTTGGAAGCAATCCAGTCATCAGGAAAGCAAACCATGTCCTGGGGCTTCCTCTCCCATTCAGTCGCCCAGAATTACAGGTTTGGGTGTTCAATCTCACAGCAGATTGGAGGATTTGGAAACGAGACAGCCCACTTTCTTTTTTTTTTTAATAATTTTTTTATTCTTATGTTAATCTCC
>NW_027919941.1:0-1382 GCF_054177405.1 Leptonychotes weddellii
GAATTGTGATGCCACCAGCTTTGCTTTGCTTTTTCAACATTCCTCTGGCTATTCGGGGTCTTTTCTGGTTCCATACAAATAGTAGGATTATTTGTTCCATTTCTTTGAAAAAAGTTGATGGTATTTTGATAGGGATTGCATTGAATGTGTAGATTGCTCTAGGTAGCATAGATATTTTCACAGTATTTGTTCTTCCAATCCATGAGCATGGAATGTTTTTCCATTTCTTTGTGTCTGCCTCAATTTCTTTCATGAGTATTTTATAGTTTTCTGAGTACAGATTCTTTGCCTCTTTGGTTAGATTTATTCCTAGGTATCTTATGGGTTTTGGGTGCAATTGTAAATGGGACCAACTCCTTCATTTCTCTTTCTTCTGTCTTGTTGTTGGTGTATAGAAATGCCACTGATTTCTGTGCATTTATTTATATCCTGCCACTTTACTGAATTCCTGTATGAGTTCTAGCAATTTTGGGGTGGAGTCTTTTGGGTTTTCCACATAAAGTATCATATCATATGCAAAAAGTGAGAGTTTCACTTCTTTGCCGATTCGGATGCCTTTTATTTCTTTTTTTGTCTGATTGCTATTGTTAGGACTTCTAGTACTATGTTGAATAGCAGTGGTGATAGTGGGCATCCCTGCCATGTTCCTGACCTTAGGGGAAAAGATCTCAGTTTTTCCCCATTGAGTATGATATTCGCTGTGGGTTTTTCATAGATGGCTTTTATAATATTGAGGTATGTGTGCTCTATCCTTACACTCTGAAGAGTTTTACTCAAGAGAGGATGCTGTACTTTGTCAAATGCTTTTTCTGCATCTATTGAGAGGATCATATGGTTCTTGTTCTTTCTTTTATTAATGTATTGTATCACATTGACTGATTTGCAGATGTTGAACCAACCTTGCAGCTCAGGGATAAATCTCACTTGGTCATGGTGAATAATCCTTTTAATGTACTGTTGGATCCTATTGGCTAGTATTTTGGTGAGAATTTTGCATCCATGTTCATCAGGGATATTGGTCTGTAGTTCTCCTTTTTGATGGGATCTTTGTCTGGTTTTGGGATCAAGGTAATGGTGGCCTCATAAAACAAGTTTGGAAGTTTTCTTTCCATTTCTGTTTTTTGGAACAGTCTCAGAAGAATAGGGATTAATTCCTCTTGAAATGTTTGGTAGAATGCCCCTGGGAAGCCATCTGGCCCTGGGCTCTTGTTTGTTGGGAGATTTTTGATGACTGCTTCCATTTCCTTACTGGTTATGGGTCTGTTCAGGTTTTCTGTTTCTTCCTGGTTCAGTTTTGGTAGTTTATACGTCTCTAGGAATGCATTCATTTCTTCCAGATTATCTAATTTACTGGCATATAGTTGCTCATAATATGTTCTTAT
>NW_027919942.1:0-228 GCF_054177405.1 Leptonychotes weddellii
AGAGAGACTGATTGATTTCTTAGTATATACCTAAATAATTTGGGGGGTGGAGAGGGCGAGACAAAAATATATTAACAGTAGTTGCCTTTGGGGAGAGACACTGGAGGCAAAAGGAGAGAAATAGTCACCTTTAATTTTGTTCACTTCTGTGCTGCTTGAATTTGCTAACCTTGTATATGCTCTACTTTTTTTTTTTTTTAAAGATTTTTATTTATTTATTTGAGACAG
>NW_027919943.1:0-228 GCF_054177405.1 Leptonychotes weddellii
GCCTTTACGCCCATGCTCCATTGTCCCATCAGACCTCACTTACAAAACACAAATTCTGAGATAGAATTATCAAGAATTTCAAACTACAGTTGGCAAACATGGGGCCTATGAGTACAGGGGCTTGTGCCACTGCTCTGGCCGCATACCCATGAAGCCAGCCCCAACCCTACTTCAAATAAATGAATTTCAGGTACAATGCGTCTTTCCTCCAACTGTGATACAAATAAA
>NW_027919944.1:0-228 GCF_054177405.1 Leptonychotes weddellii
CTGAGCACTGACTGCCCGGCCACCACCTCAGAGGCACCATCTCTCAACACACAGAGCCAAGCCGGTCTGGGAGAAACCCATCGCTAGTTAGCAGCTCGTTAACAGCAGGGCAGGACTCACCCAGGACTGGCTCCCGGAGGCTCCAGTCCACGCCCCTGCTAGGATGCACACTAGCAGAGGTCATGAAGGCAGGGGTAAGCAGGTATCCCTCCCAGCATCCCACACATC
>NW_027919945.1:0-228 GCF_054177405.1 Leptonychotes weddellii
GACCAAGATATCATTAAACATCAGAAAATTGATGTGGCTATATATACTCTCAAAAAAAAAGTAGGCTTCAAGACAAAAGGTAGGCTTCAAGTAACCAAAAATAAAGGTAAAAATTTCATGATCATGGAAGTTCAATGAAAAAGGAAGCCATAAACAATTTTAAATGCATCTAATAATAGCGTTTCAAAAACAAAAAAAAAGAGGCAAAAACTGACAGAAATAAGGAGA
>NW_027919946.1:0-228 GCF_054177405.1 Leptonychotes weddellii
AGTGTGTTGAGAGTATCTGTGTGTGAAGAGGGCAGAGGAAGGCAGGGATAGAAGCTGACTGTGGACAGCTTTAGGTTAGTTAGTTATTACTTAACTCAACCAACAGTTACAAAGAACCTGCCTGAGCCAAGCATGGTGCTGGGTGATGGAGTACACAGCTGAACAAGGTACGGTTTCCTGTCTCATGGGGGACACAGACGTGAACGTGAACTGGATGGTCAGAGACAA
>NW_027919947.1:0-228 GCF_054177405.1 Leptonychotes weddellii
ATCATAATCTGTTTTCCAGCATCACTAGCTGTTATCCTGATGGCCACCACCCCTATGGTGAAAGAAGACAAAGGTCAAGGTTTTGTCCAGTCTCTCTACTTGGTTCAGGTTTTTCTCCTTGTGTTGCTGTGACAGATACAGATCTATGAAGCTCTGAAACTTCATTATATATATTTTAAAAGTTCACCAGTGATGGATCCAGAGCAACACTCAAAAGTGGCTCCAGGA
>NW_027919948.1:0-228 GCF_054177405.1 Leptonychotes weddellii
ACCCCCCCCCCCAAGTGCCTCAGCCTGAGTGTGCAGCCGGGGCCGGCCGGTGTCCGCAAGCCAGCACAAGCATGCGGGGGTGGGGGGGGGGTGGATGATGGGGCACAAAGAGCACTCACCCAGCTGCACCTCACAGCTCGGCCCCGTCCAGCCCTCGTCACAGAAGCAGGAACCGGAGCCCCCCAGGCCCTCATCACAGTGGCCATGGGAGCTGCAGCGGCAGACTGG
>NW_027919949.1:0-228 GCF_054177405.1 Leptonychotes weddellii
TAAAGACTCTCCCTATTGCACATTATTTTAAATGAATGCCACCTCCCGCTATGGTGGGTGTTTGGCTGTCCTAGAAAAGCACAGTAGTGAGCTCCTTTCATTGCAGTGAAAAAAGTTAACAACACTGACACTTAAGTGACCATAATTAGTCCATTGAGATGGTTGTGGGAACTTTGTACCTCCCTAGTGTCATTGTCACTGACTTATGACACCCTCTAAATTGCAGTA
>NW_027919950.1:0-228 GCF_054177405.1 Leptonychotes weddellii
GAGACATTTCTATCTTTATCATCCCAAGCGTGATTAAATATGCTATAGAAGGAGTCACCATATTTTTCCAAGGCCATTTGCTTCTATAAACATTCTTGCAAAGATAGTATGAAACAATTTGGCTGTTAATACCTGAATGTCTAGGAACCGGAGAGATTCAAGGAGAATTATCTCCCAAAGACTTTTATAATGCCTATTTCTGTAGACAAAGAAACTAAGATTTTTAGA
>NW_027919951.1:0-228 GCF_054177405.1 Leptonychotes weddellii
CAACGAAGAGAGGCAGCTCCTCTTTTCCTCCGTGTGTCCCGCCGGTGAGGGCTACATGTTGAAGGAAGAAGGTATGTTTTCAACATAATGCACATTAGTACGTGTAAATTCCCATCCATTTTCGGATCTTACTGGCTGTTAGGTATGGATTGAGAAATAAAAGCCATGCACTTTTGCAAATAGAGAAATACCTTTTTTTGATTGTTAGTATTTTAAAAAACTTCATTG
>NW_027919952.1:0-23423 GCF_054177405.1 Leptonychotes weddellii
ACAAGTTTGTAGAGAAACCATCTTTTAACTAATATCCCATTTCATGGAGATAGAAGTGTTTCCTAATGTATGTGTGGAAGCATAAGGAAAGTGCCATATACTTAACTCAGTGAAACAAGCCTGTGTAGAAACTATAACTATCATTAGGCAGAAGCATTTTCAAATGTATGAGTGGAAGCATAAGGGAAGAGCCAACACTTAAGTCACTGAAACAAGTCTGTGTAGAAACTATCCTTCAACTAACATCTTTCATGGAGATAAAAGTGTTTTCAAATATATGCATATAAGCTTAAGGAAAGTGCCATATACTTAACTCAGTAAAACCAGTCTGTGGATAAAGCATCTCTGACCTAACATCTTCTCTCATGGAGATAGAAACATTTTCAAACATATGTGTGAAAGCATAAGGAAAGTGCCATATATTTAAATCAGTGAAAAAAGTCTGTGGAGAAACAATTTTTCAGGTAATATCTTTTTTCAGGGAGATGGAAACATTTACAAATTTATGTATGAAGACATAAGGAAAGAGTCATGTCCTTACTTCAGTGACACAAGTCTATGAGGAAACTGTCTTTCAACTTACATGTCCTTCCATGGAGACAGAAGCTTTTTCACATGTATGTGTGGAAACATGAGGAATGTGCCATATAGTTAACTCAGTGAAACAAGTATGTGTAGAAGCCATTTTTCTATTTTATCTCCTTCATGGAGAAAGAAGAGTTTTCAAATGTACATGTGTAAGCATGAGGAAAGTGCCATATACTTAAATCTGTGAAACTAGTAAGTCTAGAAACCATCTCTAAAATGCCATATTCTTTTATGGAGATAGAAATGATTTCAAAGTTATATGCAGAAGCATAAAGAAAGTGCCATATAGGGGCGCCTGGGTGGCTCAGTCGTTGGGCGTCTGCCTTCAGCTCGGGTCATGATCCCAGTTCCTGGGATCGAGCCCCGCATCGGGCTCTCTGCGGAGCGGGAAGCCTGCTTCACCCTCTCCCACTCCCCCTGCTTGTGTTCCCTCTCTTGCTGTGTCTCTCTCTGTCAAATAAATAAAAAATATTTAAAAAAAAAAAGAAAGTGCCATATAATTCACTCACTGAAACATGACACTGTAGAAACCATCTTTCAACTAAACTCTTCCTTCATTGAGAGAGAAGCATTTTAAAATGTAAGTGTGGAAGCATAAGGAAATTGCAATGTACTTCATTCCATGAAGTAAGTCAAATAACATACCTCTTTTTCTAGGAGATAGAAACATTTTCGAATGTATGTGTGGAAATATAAGGAAAGTGTTATATAGTTAGCTCAGTAAAACAAGTCTGTGGAGAAACAATCTTTCAACTAACCTCTTCTTTCATGGAGATAAAACACTTTCAAATGTTTTTGTGGAAGCATGAGCAAAGTGCCAATACTTAACTGAATGAAGTGAGTTTGTCTAGAATCCATCTTTCAACAAAGATCTTTCATGGAGATTGAAGCATTTTCTAATGTTTTTGTGGAAGCATAAGTAAAGGGCCCTATACTTAATGTAACTAGTCTGTGTAGAAAACAACTTTCAACTAACATCTTCTTACATGAAGACAAAACCATTTTCAAATGTTTGTGTGGAAGCATAAGGAAAGAGTCAAACTTACCTCATTGGAACAAGTCTCTCTAGAAACCATCTTTCAATTACCATCTTCTTTCGTGGAGATAGAAGTGTTTTCAAATGTTTATGTGGAAGAATAAGGAAAGTGACATAATTAACTCAGTGAAACAAGTCTGTAGAAACCATCTTTGAATGAACATCTTATTTCATGGAGATAGAGCATTTTCAAATGAACATGTGGAAGCATAAGGAATGTGCTATATACTTAACTCTATGAAAGAACACTATATAGAAACCAACTTTCACCTAACATTGTCTTTCAAGAACCCAGAAGCACTTTCAAACATATGTGTGGATGCATAAGGAAAGTGCCATACACTTAACTCAGTGAAACAAATCTGTGTAGAATCCATCGTTCAACTGACATCTACTTTTATGGAGATAGAATATTTTTCAGAAGGTTGTGTGGAAGCAGAAGGAAAGTTCCATATACTTAACTAAATGAAACAACTGTGTATAGAAAGAATCTTTCAACATACATCAAATTTCAACCAGTAAGAAGCACTTTTAAATGTATGTGTGGAAGAATAAGGAAAGTGTCAAATGGTCAACTCAGTGAAACAGTCTTTGGAGAAACCGTATTTCAACAAACATCTTCTTTAATAGAGATAGTATCTTTTTCAAATGTATGTGTGGAAGAATAATGAAAGTGAAGTATACTTATCTCAGTGAAACAAGTCTGCTTATGATCCATCTTTCAACAACACACTAAATGTTGTTGTAGATGTGGTAGAAATTGGAGGCAGGAGGAGAAGAAAGAAGCAAGGTGCCCAGAGCTGGACATCTGAACACACAGGCAGGCTCCAGGAAGCTTTCCCAGGATTTCAACAGGTTAAGGCTGACTGTGTGTGTTTCCACACAACATCCCTCTGAAAAAAAATAAGCCACCTCTTGCTATAGCCAGATCTCATGTAATCTTGGGGCAAATCTCATGAATTCTCAGGCAACCTCCTGCAAAACTTTGAACCTTATCTCAAGAGATCTCTGGACAAAACTTGTGAGATCAAGATCCACTCCTTGGAACTCAGCCAAAATCTACTGAGAGGTCAGGCCAAATCTTGAGACATCTCTGGCCATTTTGAGACCTGGGGAAATATCTCACAGGAACTTGGCATGGGTGGGAACTCCCTGGCCTCAACTCCTGTGAAGCATGATATGTAGCACTGGAACATGCCTGGATTGAGGACCCTGGGAACACTTGGAATGCCACAAAAGCCCCCAAATGCCAGCAGCACAAAGACACAAGTTGTCTCCATTGTACCTCTGCCATCTTTAGCATCTTGAGTGATGTAGGGATCAAAACAGAGCACTGAAAAAGGGATGAACCGTCCTCCAGGTCCCTTATTGATACTACCTTAGAGGTGATAGACACAGGAGGGCAGTAGGGTCAGAAGAGGCAACAGGATGGGAACTAGCTCATGTGAACACACAGGAAGGCTCCCTGGGTGTTTCCCAGGTTTTTGACTATAACCTCCGTGGCCCTCAGGGGGACCTGGCATTCCCCAGCTGAGCCTCAGTTGTGCTGGTTAAGTGGGTAGAGATGGCACATTCCAGGATTGGGCACTAGTGCCAATATTTGCAGTTTCAAAAATGCTCCTGGAAGTGACCTGCATGAAGACACAAAGGGTCTCACTTCTATATCCCTGGTGTTTCAGCATTCCGTGTGAAGTGGGGGTAACAAGGTAGCACTGTTTTCAAGATGAATGGGTCATGTGGTCTCTTCTTTACACTAGCTGGAGGTGATAGAAAAAGGAGGGCAAGAGGAGAAGGAAGAAGCAATGTGTCCCAGAACTGGGCAACTGAGCACACAGGCAGGTTTCCTGGGGGCTTTCCCAGGCTTTCAACATATTAAGGCTGTCTGTGTGTGTTTGTCCACCCCCCCTCCCTTGCCCCCATGCCCCCAAACCACCAAAAAAAGATAGGCCACCTCTTACCTTAGCCAGATCTCATGTAATTTTGGTGCAAATCTCGCCAAATCTCAGGCTACCTGTTGTGAAACCTAGGACCAAATATCATGAGATTTCTGGAGAAATCTCATGAGATTAAAGGTGACTCTTTGGAAATCTGCCAAAATCTCTTGGCACATTCCAGAATTGGGCACAACTGCCAATATTTGAAGTTTCACAAATGCTCCCAGAAGCAACCTGCATGAAAACACTAGAAGTCTCAGTCCTATATCCCTGGTGTTTCAGCATCCTGGGTGAAGTGGGGGTAACAACTTAGTACTGTTTTCAGGATGAATGGCCTCTGTGGCCTCTTATTCACACTAAACTGGAGATGATAGAAACAGGAGGGAAGGAGGAAAAGGAAGAAGCAATGAACCCCAGAGCTGGACATCTAAGCACCCAAGGAGCATCCCTGGGGGCTTTCCCAGGCTTTCTATCACCACCAATTTAGTGTGAAGAAGAGGCCACAGGGCCCAATCATCCTGAAAAACAGTGTTACCTTGTTACCCCCACTTCACACAGGATGCTGAAACACCGGGGATATAGGAGTGAGACCTCTTGTGTCTTCATGCAGGTCACATCTGGGAACATTGTGAAACTGCAAATATTAGCAGTTGTGCCCAATCCTGGAATGTCCCATCTCTATCCAGTTAAACAGCACAAAGGAGACTGCTAGGGAGTGCCAAGGCTTCCTGAGGGCCCAGGAGCTTTGGCCAGAGATCTCACAAGTTTTGGCCCTAGATCTCACTGACTGAGCCTGAGATCTCATGAGATTTGGGTGAGATCTCCCAAGATTTGGACTGAGATCATGAGAGATTTGCCCCAAGATCATGAGGGATGTGGCAAAGGAAGAAGTGGCTTATTTCCGCAGGGGCAAGTCTTAAGCACTGTCTTGGATTGTCAAAAGCCTCTGAAAGCACCCCAGGAGACTTCCTTGTGTGTTCAGATAAACCCGCTCCCATACTTGTTGCCTCTTCCTGCACATAAGTCCCTCCTGTGTCTATCACCTCTAACCTAGTGCCAATAAGGCACATGGAGGTCCATTCATTCCTCTTTCAGGGCTCTGTTTTTACTCCCACATCACATGACACCTGGAGGTATTTGTAGAATGCCAGGTGTTCCCAGGTATCCCCAATCCAGGAATTTCCCAGAGCTACCTAATATGCTGCACAGGAGTTGAGGCCAGGGAGTTCCCACACCTGCCAAGTTCCATTGAGATTTCTTCCCAGGTCTCACATGATTTGGCCATAGATCTCAAGAGATTGGGCCTCAACTCTGGGGATTTTCGCAGATTTCCAAAGAGTGGCCTTTTATCTCATGAGATTTGTCCAGAGATCTTGTGAGATTTGGTCCAAGGTTTCATGAGAGGTAGCCTGAAATTCACAAGATTTGCCCCAAGATTACATGGGGGGCAGGAGGAGAAGGAAAGAAGCAACGTGTCCTGGAGCTGTCCAACTGAGCACACAGGCAGCCTTCATGGGGGCTTTCCCCAGCTTTCAACACATTTAGGCTGTCTGTGTGTGTCTCTCACGCCCACAAAAAAAAAGATAAGCCCCCTCTCACCTTATCCAGATCCCATGTAATCTTGGGGCAAATCTTGTGAATTTCAGGCTACCTCTCCTGAAAGCTCAGACCACATCTCATGATATCTCTGGACAAATCTCTTGAGATCAAAGGCCAGTACTTGGAACTCTGCCAAAACCTCCTAAGAGGTCAGACCAAATCTCCTGAGACCTGGGGAGAAATCTCATGGGGACCCAGCAGGGGAGGCAACTCCCTAGCCTTGACTCCTGCACAGCACAATAGGTAGTGCTGGGACATTCCTGGATTGGGGATACCTGGGAACACCTGGCATTCTACAAATGCCCCCAGATGCCATTGTGATGTGGGGGTCAAAATGGACCCGTGAAAGAGGGATGAATGGCTCTCCAGGTCCCTTATTGACACTATGTTAGAGGTGATAGACACCGGAGGGCCATAGGTGCAGGAAGAGGCAACAAGCAGGGGAGCTGGCTCATCTGAACATACAAGCAAGCTTCCTTGGTGCTTTCTCTACTGTGGGACACTTCAGGAAAGTCTGTGACTGTTTGTGACTAGCTCCAACCCAAAACAAGGCGTTTGTTTCCATTGCCAGATCTAACAAAATCTTTTTGCCAATCTTGCAGGATCTCACCACAAATGTCACAAGATTTCAGCCACAACTCTCATGAGTACTTGGGCCAAATCCCATTAAATCTATGACCAATTCTCATGTCACCTCAAGGCAAATGTCAAAGGAACTCAGCAGGAGTAGGCACCCCAGAGCCTACTCTCCCTTGCATAGTTTAAGTAGGTTGGGCTGGGATATGCCTGAGTTTGGGACACCTGGGAACATCTGTCATTCAACCAACAGCCTCAGATGCCCCCAGCATAAAGACACAGGGTGTCTCAGTCATATGTCTCCCCTCTTACCATATCCTGGGTGATGTGAGGCTAACAAGAGAGCACTGAAATAGGGGTAAATAGGGCTTGTGGTCCCTCTCCCACATGAAAGTGGGCATGATAGAATAGAAGGGCACTAGGCACAGGAAGGTGTAATGTGCATGGGAGCTGGCTCATCTGAACACACAGGCTGTCTCCTTGGGTGCCTTCCCAAACTTTTGACAGTTCAGGACATTCTTTTGTGTCTAGATTCAAATCTAGATTCAAATCTTGTGAGATCTCAGCTCAAACCTTGCAATATCTCAGCCCATGGTTCAGGAGGTCTCAGGCCAAATCTCATGAGATCTATGGACAAATCTCATGAGATCTCTAGCCAAATATTGTGGGCACCCTGATTTGGGGGAAATGCAGAGCTTGCCAAATTCAACAGTGTCCAGTGGCCAGAGCTGCAACATTCCTGTTTGGGATCTGCTAGAGGTATTTGCTATTTCACAAAGGCTCCAGATGCCACCAGCAGACAGTCCCAAGGTGTCTCACTCCTATGTCTGGCCTCTTTCCGTATCCTGGGTGGGGTGGGATAACAATAGGGCACTGAAATAGTGATGAACGGTCCTTGTGGCCCATTATTCCCACCAAAGTAGAGGTGATAGAACAGTAGGACAGTAGGTGCAGGAAGAAACAACATTTATGGGACCTGGCTCATCTGAACACACAGGCAGTCTCCGTTGGTGCTCTCCTAGTGTTCAGACACTTTAGGACAATCTGTGTGTATCTCACACCCTCCAAGATACAAGCCCACTTTTCCATTTGCCAGATCACACATAATCTTGTGGACAAATCTTGTGAGATCTCAGTCTGTCCTGAGATCTCTGTCCCAAACCTCTGGGAACTCCACAGGAGTGGGGACACCTTAGCATAGCCCACTTCCTACAGGATACATTGGTAGTGCTGGAACATTACTGGATTGGGGACACTTGGAAACACCTGATGTCCCAATGATGCCCCCACTACAAATGTCTATATTTGTCTGATACATGTCTTACTCATGTCTGGCCACTTTCAGCATCCAGGGTGAAGTGGGGTAACAAGGCAGCACTGAATTGCAGATGAGTGGGCCTTGTGGCCCCTTATTCCTAGTAAAGTAGAGGTGATAGAAGCAGGAAGACATAGGTGCAGGAAGAAGCAACAAGCACAGGAGCTGGCTCATCTGAATGCACAGGCAGACTCCCTGGGTTCTCTCCCAGGCTTCAAATACTTCAGGGCAGTCTGTGTGTGTCTCCCCGTGTTCATGCCCACAAATACAAGCCAACACTTCCCTTTCCAGATCTCATGAAATCTTGAGGCAATTCTTGCAAACTCTTATGCCAAATCTCAAAGATCTCATGCCATATCTCATGAGACCTCAGGCCAAAACTTGCAAGATATAGGGGCCAATCTCAAGAGATCATCTCCGGCCCAATAAGGCAGGAACTCAGCAGGAGTAGGCACACCATAACTTAGTTTCCTTTGTGCAAAAGAAGCAGATAAGGCTGGGACATTCCACACATACATATGAAAATGTTTCTATCCTCATTAAAGAAGATGATAGTTGTGAGATGGTTTCTGCATAGACTTGTTTTTTTGAGTTAAGAGCTTGCCACTTTCCTTATGCTTCCACGCATAGATTTTTAAATACTCCTATCTCCGTGAAAAAAGATATTCAACTAATGGTTTCAAACAAGACTTGATTCACTGAGTCAAGCATATGGCACTTTTCTTATGTTTCCAAACATGCATTTCAAAACACATATCTTCATGAAAGAAGATGATAGTTCAAAGATGGTTTCTATACAGTGCTCTTTCTTAGAGTTAGGTATATGGCACTCCTCCTCATGCATTTCCTCCCCACACATACATTGAAAACCCTTCTTCCTCAGGAAAGAAGATGATAGTTGAAAGATGATTTCCATACAGTGTTATTTCGTAGTGTTAAGTATATTGCATTTTCCTTATGCTTCCATGCATACATTTGAAAATGCTTCTATCTTCATGAAAGGAGACATTAGTTGAAACATGGAAACTGTGCCATGAGCAACCTGCAGGATGGAGGTGGAGAGCATGATTCTAGTGAAAACCTGATCCTCAGCTCCTGATGTACCTAGTCCCTGAAACCAAATACTAAACCTGAACATTCACCATAATGCTCACCAAAAACTCAGCCCTCACACCAGGTCTCTGGACTTCCATCAGATAGGCCAGTACCATCTCCTGAACCAGAACACTAGTTCTATCTCTGTCTGTGGCCCTGGTAGGACCTGAAACCTAGTTCTGAGGGAACAATGGATTTTGGACACCTAGCCAATGCCAGACTACTCAGGCAGGAAGACAGAAGGAAACTGTGCCACAAGTAACTGCAGAATGGAGCAGGACACCATGATTTTAGAGAAAATTGCACCTTACCAACACCATCAGCATTGCCCTGAAGCCAAAGCAGAAGGTGGAGCCTCAACCTAATGCTAGTACTCAACTCAGCCCTCATGGCAGGTCTCTGAACTGCCATCAGATAGGCCCCAACGGCCTCCCGGGCACTCATCCTAACCCTAGTCAGACCTCTGGGGCTAAATGTGTCTGAACCCCAGGTCTGAGGGAACAATGGATTTGCAACACCGTGCCAATGCCAGACTACCCAGGCAAGAATTCAGAAGGAAACTCAGTCATGAGCAGTCACCAGGTTTTATCAGGAGAGCATGATTCTAGCAAAAACCCAAAACCTCAGCACAACATAATCATCCCCTTGAGGCCATAAAAGAGGATGGGGCCTCACCCTAAAACTAGTCCTCAACTCAATACCTAGGGCAAGTCTCCCCAAATACCGTCAGATCTACCCCCAGCATGTACTGGACTGGAACACTAATCCTAACCCTGGCTGTGGCACTGACCCAGCCAGAACTCTAAGTCTGAGTGCACAATGAATTTGGTACACCTGGCCAATGCCAGACTACTCAAGCAGTAATACAGAAGGAAACCATGCCACAGGCAACCTCCATAATGGAGTGGGAGAGAAACGATTCGAGTGAAATCTTAACCCTCAGCACACCATCAGCATCCCCCTGAGGCCAAACCAGAAGCCGGAGCATCACCTTATTGCTAATGATAAATGCATATATTAGGGCAGGCCCATGCAGTGCCATCGGATTGGCCCCTACTATCTCCCAGGCACTCTTCCTATGCCTGGCAAGGTCTGTGGAGCTAAAAGGATGGGAAACATAGCTGTGAGTGCGCAGTGGATTTGGGGACACCTGGCCAATGCCAGACTACTCAGGAACACAGAAGGAAAGCTTGCCACGTGCAACCTCCAGAACGGAGCAGGAAAAAATGGTTCTAGCAAAAAACCTAACTATCTCCAACAATATCATCATGTCTGGGAGGCCAAAGGGGAAGTTGGAGACTCATCCTAATGTAAACCCTCAACTCAGCCCTCAGGGCCATTCTCCACACTGCGATCGCATGAGTTCCTACCATCTCCTGGACCCTCAACCTAACCTTAGGCATGGCTCTGGCACTACCTGGGCCCAAATGCTAAGTCTGAGGAAGATGGGATTTGGGATAAAAGACTGGTGTAGGAAAAATCAGTCAAGATACAGATGGAAACCGAGCTTTGTGCAATCACTGGGAAGGAGGTGGAGAGTATGATTCTAGCAAAAACCTGACCCTCAGCCCCACCATGTGCCTAGTCCCTGACACTGAACCCTAACCCTGAGAGTCACCCTAAAGCTCATCCTCAACTGAGCCCTCAGGTCAGGTCTCTTCACTGCCAACGGATAGGCCCCTACAGCCTCCCAGAGCAAAACACTAACTCTAGCCCTGGTTGTGGCCCTGACAGGACCTGAAACCTAGGTCTGAGGGCACAATGGATTCGGGATACCTGGCAGATGTCAGACTACTCAGGCAGGAACACAAAAGAAAACTGGGCCACATGCAACTCCTGGTAAGGAGCGGGAGAGCAGGATTTTATAAAAAATCGAACCTTTACCAACACCATCAGCATCCCCATGAGGCCAAACTGGAAGATGGAGCCTCACCCTCATGCTAGTCCTCAACTTAGCTGTCAGGGCAGGTCTCCACACTGCTATTAGATAGGCCCAAACTGCCTCCCAGACTCTCATCCTAACCGTAGCCAGGCCTCTGGGGTGGAAAGGACCCAAATCTTAGGCCTGAAGTTACAATGGATTTGCAACACCTGGCATATGCCAGACTAATCAGGCAGAAACACAGAAAGAAACCACGCATTTGCAATCCCTGGATGTTGCTGGGGCACATGATTCTAGCGAAAACCCTGATACTGAGCAAAAAATGAGCATCCCTTTGAGGACAAACCAGCAGCCTGAGTCTCACCCTCATGCTAATCCTCAATTCAGCCCATAGGACAGGATTCCACCCTGCCATCAAATTGGTCCCAAAGATCTTCAGGACAATAACAAGAACCCTAGCTTTGGATGTGGCCCTGGCCAAGTCCAAAATGTAGTTGTGAGGGTAAAATAGATTTTGGACACCTGCCCAATACCAGGCGAATCAAGCAGGAACAACCAAGTGAGCCCTGGAGACCATGATCTAGTGAAAATCATAAATATCAGGAACACATGGAGCGTATCACTCAGGCAAGTTGGAAGCCAGATACTGACCATGATGCAAGCCATCAAATGAGCCCTCAGGACAGATCTCCCCACTGTCATGGGATAGGTGCCTACCATCTCCCAGATTCTCACCCTAAACCAACGAATAGCAATATCCTTACATGGGCACAGATGTCTGGGAACTACAGTCCACAGTCTGAGGAACTACAGTTGGGATAGAAGACTGGTGTAGGGCAAATCCTCCAAGAAAATGGAAGAAATACATAACATAGGCAAATACCAGGGAAGAACTAGTAGCATGATTCTGGTGAAAACCTGACATTGGACCCCCCAAAATGGGCCAAGACCCTGAAACCAAACCCTAATCCTGAGCTTCCCCCTAAAGCTCACCCTCAACTCAAGCCTTAGGGCAGGTCTCCACACTACCATTGGATAGACACCTAACCATCTCCTGAACAGTAACCCTAACCCTAGCCTTGACTATGGAAATGACTGTGCCTGAACCCTAGTTCTGAGGGAGCAATGGATTTGGTTCAATTGACAAATACCAGACTCATCCGTCGGGAACACAAAAGAAAACTGTGCTGCTTGCAACCCCCAAGTATGCTGGACAACAGAATTCGAGCCAAAAACCTGAAACTCAGCAACACTGTGAGCATCCCCCTGAGACCAAACCCGAGCTTGAGCCTCATATTCGTGCTAGTCCTCCACTCAGCTTTCAGGATAGGACTCTGCATTGTCATCAAAATGGGCCCTAAATGCTTTAAGACTATAACCCAAACCCTAGCCCTGGATGTGACCCTGACCAGACCTGAACCCTAGTTGTGATGCTACACTGGATTTTGGACACTTGGGCAATGCCAGGCTAATCAGGAAGAACAAAGTAGGACACCATGTGACTTGTCACCCCCGGGGATGTTAATGGAGACCATGATTAGGGTGAAGACCCTAAACCTCAGAAATACATGCAAGATCTCCCTGAGGCTAAACGGGAAGAAGCTGCTCTCCCTAATGCTGTCCCTCAACTCAGTCTTGGGGACAATTCTCCCCACCCCAATCGAGTAGGTGCCTACCATCTTCCAGATTCTTATTCTAACCCTAGAGTGTTAGAATGTTAACCCTGGAATGGCTCAGGCCCTACCTAGGACTGAATACTGTCTCAGGAACAATGGGATTAGGGACACAAGATTGCTCACCACAGATCCTCCAAGAATGCAGAAGGAAGCCATGCCACAGGCCCCCACCAGCATGGAGCTAGTTGCATGATTCTGGTGAATACCTTACGCTCAACCCCATAATGGTCCTAGCCCCTGAGACCAAACCCTAAACCTGAGCTTTACCCTAAAGCTTGCAGAAAACTCAGGCCTCAGGGCAGGTGTCCACACTGCCATCAAATTAACTCCTACCATCTCCTGGACTGTAACCCTAACCCTAGCCCTGACTGTGGAACTGGCTGAGCCCAAACCCTAGATCTGAGGGTAAAATAGATTTGGCTCACCTGACCAGTGCCAGATTAATCAGGCAGGAACACAGAAGTTAACCATGCTATTTGCACTGACAAGTGTTGCTGGACAACAGGATTTGAGTCAAAACCCTGAAATTCAGCAACACTCTGGGCATCCCCCTGAGGCCAAACCCAAAGCTTGAGACTCACGTTCATGCTAGTCCTCCATTCAGCATGGAGGATAGGACTCTGCACTGCCATCGAATTGGTCCCTAAACTTTTCAAAACTGTAACCCAAACCCTAGTCCTGGATGTGGCCTTGACCAGACCCAAACCACAGTTATGAGGCTACAGTGGATTTTGCACTCCTGGGCAATGCCAGGTTTATCAGGAAGAACAGAGTAGTAAACCATGCTACTTGACACCCCCAGGGTTGTTGCTGGAGACCATGATTCTAGTAAAGACCTAAACCTAAGGAAAAAATGGAGCATTTTGCTGAGGCCAGATGGGAAGCCAGATGCTGTCCCTAACGTTAGCCCTCAACTCTGCCTTGAGGGCCCTTCTCCTTACCACCACCAGACAGGTGCCTAACATCTTCCGGGTTCTCATCCTAACCCTACCCATGGCTCTGGTTCTACCTAGGCCCAAATGCTAAGTCTGAGGAACGTCGGGATTAGGGACACAAGACTGATGCAGGACAAATCCCCAAGAATGCAGAAGCAAGCCATGACACGGGCCACCACCATGGTGGAGCTAGTAGCATGATTCTGGCGAAAACCTGACCTTCAGCCCCACAATGGGCTCAGCTCCTGAGACAAAAACTAACCCTGAGCTTCACTCAAAAGCTCGCCCTCAACTCAGGCCTCAGGGCAGGTCTCCACATGCCTTCAGATAGACTCCTCCAATCTCCTGGACCATAACCCTAAACCTAGCCCTGGCTGTCGAACTGAATGTTCCAAATCCTAGCTCTCAGGGGGCAATGGATTTGGTTCACCTGACCAATGCCAGACTAAGGAGTCAGGAACACAGAAGGAAAACATGCCACTTGCAACCCCCCAAGTGTTGTTGGAGAACAGGATTCAAGCCAAACCCTGAAACTCAGCAACACCCTGAGCATTCCCCTGAGACCAAAACTGAAGGCTGAGCCTCATGCTAATGCTAGCTGTCCACTTAACCCTCAGGATAAGACTCTGCACTGCCATCAAATTGGCCTCTGACCTCTTCAGGACTATTACCAAAACCCTGACCTTGGGTGGGGACCTGAGCACACTGAACCCTACTTGTGAGGTCACAATGGATTTTGGATACCTGGGCAATGTCATGGCAGACTAAATAGGCAAGAACAAAGGAGGAAACCGTGTGACCTGAAACCCCTGGAGATGTTCCTGGAGACCATGATTTTAGTGAAGATCCTAAACCTCAGGAGCACTATAGCAATTCCCTGAGGCCAAATGGGAAACCAGCTGCTCTCATAAATGCTGGTCCTCAGCTCAGCCACTGGGGCGCTTGTCTCACCACAATCGGATAGGTGCCTAACATCTCTCGGGTTCTCACCCTACGCTAGGTATGGCCTGGCCCTGCCTGCGTCCAAATGGGAAGTCTAGGGTAGGTTGGGGTACAGGACACAAGACTGGTGCAGGACAAATCCTCCAAGAATGTAGAAGCATGCCATGCCATGGGCCACCACTAGGGTGGAGCAAATAGCATGTTTCTGGCAAAAATACTGACCCCACACCCCACAAGGTTACTAGCCTTTGAGTCCAAACCCTAAACCTGAACTTCACCCTAAAGCTTGTGGAAAACTCAGGTCTCGGGGAAGGTCTCCATACTGCTTTCAGATATACTCTTACCATCTCCTGGACCGTAACCCTAACTCTACCCTGGCTGTGGAACTGACTGCACCCAAATCCTAGTTCTGAGCATGCAATGGATTTGGCTCAAAGACTGCTGCCAGACTAATCAGTCAGAAACACAGAAGGAAACTGTGCCACTTGTAACCCCTGGGTGTTGCTGGACAACAGGATTGAAGCCAAAAACATGAAACTAAGCAACACAACGAGAATCCCACTGAGACCAAATGTGAGGCCTGAGCCTCACGCTGATGCGAGCCCACCACTAAGTCCCCAGGATAGGACTCCACACTGCCATTGGATCGGCTCTACCATCTCCCAGGCACTCCTCTTACTCTTAGCAAGGCTTGTGTGGCTGACAGGGTGGGAAACATAGGTCTGAGGGCACAATGGATTTGGCACCCCTGGCTGAAGCCAGCCTCCTCAGTTAGGAACACAGAAGGAAACTGTGCCACATGCAACCCCCAGAATGGAGTGGGAGAGCATGAATCTCGTGAAAAACCTAACTCTCTCCAACATTATCAGCAATTCCCTGAGGCCAAAGGGGAAACCTGAGACTCACCCTAATTCAAGGCCTCAACTACACCCTCCGGGCCAGACTCCTCACTGCCATCTCATAGGTTCCTACTATCTCCCAGACCCTCAACCTAATCCTAGACATGGCTCTTGGAACTACCTGGACTTGAATGGGATAAGGCAGAGAAAGATGAGATTTGGAATATAAGACTGGTGCAGGAAGAATAAGGCAAAAGTACAGATGGGGGTGCCTGGGTGGCTTAGTCGTTAAGCGTCTGCCTTTGGCTCACGTCACAATCCCAGGGACCTGGGATCAAGCCCCCCATCAGGCTCCTTGCACAGCAGGAAGTCTGCTTCTCCCTCTCCCACTCTCCCTGCTGTGTTACCTCTCTCGCTGTGTCTCTCTCTGTCAAATAAATAGATAGATAGATGATAGATAGATAGATAGATAGATATAGATAAATAAATGAAATCTTTAAAAAAAAAGAGTACAGATGGAAATCGAGTTTCATGTAACCTCTGGGAAGGAAGTGGAGAGCATGATTCTAAGGATAACCTGACCCTTAGCCCCCCCACGTGCCTAGTCACTGACACCAAACCATAATGCTGAGTGTCACCCTAAGGCTCACCCTCAACTCAGCCCTCAGGGCACGTCACCGTACTGCCAATGGGTAGGCTCCTACAGCTTCCTGGAGGAGAACACTAACCCTAGGCCTGGCTGTGGCCCTGATAGGACCTGAAACTAGGTCTTATGTTACGCTGGATTGGGGACACCTGGCAGATGCCAGACTACTCAGGTAGGAACACGGAAGAAAACCAGGCCACATACAACTCTTGGAATGGAGCAGGAGAGCAGGGTTCTATAAAAAATTGAACCCTCACCAATATCATCCGCATCCCCTGAGACCAAACAAAACCAGAGACTCACCCTAAAACAAGTCCTCAACTCAGGTCCCAGGGCAAGTCTCGACACCGCCATTGAATCAGCCCCAATTCTTTCCTGGACTGGAACCCTAACCATAGTCCTGGCTGTGGCACTGAACCAAATGAACACTGTGTCTGAGGGCATAATGGATTGGGACACCAAGCTGACGCCAGGCTACTCAGGCAAGAATACAAAAGGAAACCGAGTCTCATGCAAACCCCGAATGGAGCGGGAAAGCAGGATGCTAGTGAAAATCCAAACCTTCACCAACACAATCAACATCCCCCTGAGGCCAATCCCGAAGTCTGAGCCCCACCATAAGGCTAAGCCCTCCACTCAGCCCTCAGGATAGGACTCTGCATTGCCATCGAATTGGCCCCTAACCTCTTTTTTACTATAACTCAAACAGTAGCCCTGGAAGTGGCCTCGACCAGAATCAAACACCAGTTCTGAGGCTACAAAGGATTTTGGACACTTGGGCAACACCAGGCTAATCAGGTAAGAACAAAGGAGGAAACCGTGAGAGCTACAACCCCCAGCTATATTGCTGGAGACCATGATTCTAGTGAAGACCCTAAACCTCAGGAACATTAGGAGCATCTGTGGAAGCATAAGGAAAGGACCACATAGTTAACTCTAAAAAAGGACAGGGTCTAGAAACCGTCTTTCAACTAACATCTTTCATGAAGATAGAAGCATTTACAAATGTATGTGTGAAAGCATAAGGAAAGTGCCATATACATAACTCTAAGAAAGAAAATTGTAGACAGACCTTCTTTCAACTACATCTTCATTCATGAAATTTGAAACCTTTTGCAATGTTCATGTGGAAGCATAAGGAACGTGGCATATACCTAACTCTAAGAAAGAACACCATATAGAAGACATCCTTTAACTAACATCTTTCACAGAGATAGAAGCGTTTTCAAATGTATGTGTGAAAGCACAGGGAAAGTGTCATACAATTTATCCTAAAAGAGTACACTATATGAAAAACCTCTTTTGACTGGCATTATTTTTCATGAATATAGAAGCATTTTCGTCTGTATGTACGAAAGCCTAAGAAAAGTGCCATGTACTTAATTTTGGGAATACAAGTCAGAAACCATCTTTCAAATAACATATTATTTCACAAAGATAGAACCATTCCCAATGTATGTGTGGAAGCATAAGGAAAGTGCCATATACTTACTCTACCAAAGAACAATGTATAGAAACCCTCTTTCAGTGAACGTCTTCTTTGACGAACATAGAAGTGTTTTCCAATGAATGTGTGGAAGCATAAGGAAAGTGCTGTATATTTAATTCTAAGAAAGAACGCCATATAGAAACCATCTTTCAACTCACATCTTCCATCATGAAGATGGAGGCACGTGCAAAAGTGTGTGTGAAAGCGTAAGCAAAATGCTATATACTTAATTCCAAGAAACAAATCTGTGTAGATAGAATGCAACTTCGAACTAACATCTTGACTCATGAAGATACAAGCGTTTTCAAATATGTGTGTTGAAACTTAAACAAAGTGCCATATACTTAACTCTAAGAAACAATACTGTAGAGAAACCATCCCTCACCTAACATGTTCTTTCCAGAAGATAGAAGTATTATCAAAAGTGTGTCTGAAACATAAGGAAAAGTGAAATATACTTAACTCGGAGGACCAAGTCTGTAAAGAGTGCAAATTTGAACTAATATCTTGTTCCATGAAGATAGCAGTTTTCAAATGTATGTATGGAGGCTTAAGGAAAGTGCCATAAACGTAATTCTAAGTAACAACATGGGAGAGAAACCGAATTTCAACTAACATCTCTCCTGAAGATGGAAGCATGTTCAAAGGGTATGTTAGAGTGTAAAGGTAATGCCATATTCTTACTCTAAAAAACAAGTCTGTGTAGAATTCATCTTTCCACAAAATCTTGTTTCATGAAGATCGAAGTGATTTCAAAAGTACGTGTGGAAGCCCAGGCAAAGTGCCAAATACTTAATTTTAAGAAATAGTACTGTAGAAAAAACAGTGTTCAATGAACACCTTCTCTACTGAAGACGGAAGCACATTCAAAAGTATGTGTGATAGCTTAAGGAAAGTGCGATGGACCTAACTCTGAGAAGCAACACCGTAAAAGAAACCATGTTTATACTAAACAATTTCAGGAAGACAGATGTATTTTCAAAACAGAGTGAAACAGCCCTGGGCACGGATCCAATACAAAACTCAGAGGGAGAAACAAGACCGTGCAGAGGTCACATCCTGACTCACCTCTTGCTTCCTGAAGCTAGCACTAATGCTCCATGTGTGCTTTGAATGCTAAGTGCTCGACTCTTGGAAGAAACAAACCTGTAAGGAACACGAGCATCAGCTCACACCATCTCTCCACAGGGTAGCAGCATTTGGCAGTGTGCGTGGGCAAAAACCTGGGGAATGGGTCCCATCCATAATTCTGAGGGAGAAATGGGACCATGCCAGAGGCAATCTCCATTCAGCTCTTGTTTCAGAGAGCAACCACTGTTGCCTCAAGTGTGCGTGTAGTCTTAAGTGCCATCCACCTAACTAAAAGGAACAAAACTGTAGAGAAACTGTGCTTCATCAAACCACCTTTCCTGAGTGTGAACTTCATCTGTTGTGGGCTTGTGTGAGACCATGGGAAATGGGACCCAAACGTAACTCCTAGTGAGAAAAAGCCCTCTGAGGAAGGCTGCTCTAGACTCACCTGTTGATTTAGGAAGTTACCACGGCTGTACCCTGGGTGCCTGGTGCCTAGGTACCGGGCTAATAACACAAAGAATCAATACTGTAGAGTTACCTAGCTTCAGCAAACATCATCATTCCAGAAGTTGGAGGAATTTTACAGTGTCCATGGTTGAGAGCCCGGGGAATGGGTCCAATGTGGGAAATCGAGTGACAAACAGGATCGTGCGGAAGGCAATTCTCAACTCACCTCTTGTTTCATGAGGCTAGTAATGTGGACCCATGTGTATGTGCAGGCCTAAAGCCAGCCACCTAACTCGAAGGACAACACTATAGAGAATCCGTGCTTCAGCTTAAATAGCCTTTCCTGAGAGTGGAATCATTTTGCTGTGTGCATGCTTGAGAGCACTGTAAGTGAGTCCCAAACCATATTCCGAGTGAGACTCAGGCTCCAGCAGAAGGCAGAAAACATCTCTCCACTTGTTTCATGAAGCTAGCACTGCGGCCTCACTTTTGCATGGAAGTCTAATTGCTAGCGTACTAACTCGAAGAAACAACACTGTAGAGGGACCGTGTTTTAGATAGCATCGCTGTTCTGGAGGCTGGAAACATTTTCAGTTTGTGTGTGAGAGCCCAGGAAACGATCCCATAAAACACTCTGAGAGAGAAACAGCTTCGTGCAAAGGCAACTCTCTAATCAGCTCTCGTTTCATGAAGCTAGCACTCCTCTGCATGCTTGTGTGGAGCTCTAAGTTCCAGGCACCTCCCTCAAAGGAATAACAGTGTAGAGAAACCGTGCTTTAGCTACCATGGACCTCTATGACGGAGGAAGCAGTTTACGGGTTACCATGCGTGAGAGCCTGGGGAACCAGTTCCATATGTGAAACCGAGGGAGAAACAGGCCGGTGCAGAAGACACCTCTTGACTCAGCTCTTGCTACCTGGGGCTAACACTACTGCTCCGTGTGTGCTTGGAACGCTAAGTGCTCGGGCCTGACTTGGAAGAAACAAGCCTTTAAAGAATCCCAGCTTCAGCCCACTTCACCTCTTCACAGGGTGGCAGCATTTTCAACTGTGCTTGTGTGCCAATCTGGAGAATGAATCCCAACATAATTCCGAGGGAGAAATAAGCATGGGCAGAAGGCACCTCTCGACTCAACTCTTCTTTCGGGAAGCTAAGGCTGTTGCCCCGTGTGTGCATGTAGTCCTAAGTGCCATCCACCTAACTCAAAGGAACAACACTGTAGAGAACCCATGACTCAGCAAACGTTGCACTTCCTGAGCGTGAACTTCATCTGCTGTGTGTTTTTGAGAAAGAATGAGAAATGGGACCTAAACGTAACACTGGCTGAGAAACATGCCTGTAAGGAAGGCTGCTCTCAACTCACCTCTTGTCTTAGGAGATTAGCACTGCTGTACCCTGTGTGCCTGGATGCCTAGGTGCCAGGCTACTAACACCAAAAATCAATGCTGTAGAGTTAATTCACATTAGCTAACATTGCCATTCCTGAAGCCGGAGGAAATTTACAGTGTATGTCTGTGAGAGACCGGGGAGAGGATTCAATACGTGAAATCGAGTGAGAAACAAAATCCCGCAGAAGTCAGCTGTCAACTCACCTCTTGTCTTATGAGGCTAAAACCGTTGCCCCGTGTGTGCATGCAGACCTAAAGGCAGCCACCTAACTCGAAAAACAAACACTGTAGAGAATCCATGCCTCAACTTAAATAGGCTATCCTGAGAGTGGAAACATTTAGTTGTGTGCTTGCATGAGAGCACTGCAAGTGAGTCCCAAACCTAATTCCGAGTGAGGCTCAGGTCGCGGGAGAAGGCAGAATACGACTCCCCACTTGTTTCATCAAGCTAGCACTGCAGCCCCACTTTTGCATGGAAGTCTAATCGCTAGTGTACTAATTCGAAGAAACAAAACTGTAGAGGGACCGTGCTTTAGCTAGCATCGCTCTTCTGGTGAGTGGAAATATTTTCAGTGTGTGTGCGTGAGAGCCCAGGAAATGGTCCCATAATTCACTCCGAAAGAGAAAGGGCTTTTTGCAGAAGGCAGCTCTCGAATCAGCTCCAGTTTCATGAAGCTAGCACTCTTCCTGCATGTGTGTGTGAAGGCCTAAGCTCCAGGCACCTCCTTCTAAGGAAGAACACTGTAGAGAAACCATGCTTTAGCTACCGTCGAAATCTCTGTGGCAGGAAGCAGTTTACACTGTACTGTGGCTGAGAGCCTGGGGAACAGGTCCCATACGTAAAATCAAGGGAGAAACAGGTCGGAGCGGAAGGCAGCTCTCAACTCACCTCTTGTTTACGAGGCTAGTACTGTTGCCCCATGTGTGCCTGCAGGCCTAAAGCCAACCACTGAACTCAAAGGAACAACTCTGTAGAGAATTCCTGCTTCAGCTAAAATAAACATTCCTGAGGGTGGACGCATTTTGCCGTGTGCATGCGTGAGCGCACTGCAAGTGAGTCCAAAACCATTTTCCGTGTGAGACTCACACCCCAGAAAAAGGCAGAACATGATTCCCCACTTGTTTCATGAAGCTAGCACTGCGGCCCCACTTCTGCATGGAAGTCTAATTGCTAGCGTTCTAACTCGAAGAAACAACACTGTACAGAAACCATGCTTTAGCTACCGTCGACCTCTCTGTGGGACGAAGCCGTTTAGGGTGTACTGTGGGCGAGAGCCTGGAGACGGGTTCCATACATAAAATCGAGGGAGAGGAAATGATTTCGGACTGACTTGCAGTGCTCTCATGCATTCCCACAGCAAAATGCTTCCACCCTCAGGAATGGCTATTTTAGCTGAAGCACACATTCTCACCAGAGTTGTTCCTTCAAGTTACGGGATTGCCTTTAGGCCTGCATGCACACACGGGGCATCGGTACTAGCCTCGTAAACAAGAGGTGAGTTGAGAGCTGCCTTCTGCTCCGGCCTGTTTGTCCCTCGATTTACGTATGGAACCCATTCCCCAGGTTCTCAGCCACAGTACACCATAAACTGCTTCCTCCCACAGACCAGTCGGTGGTAGCTAAATCACAGTTTCTCTACAGTGTTGTTGCTTTGAGGGAGGTGGCTGGAACTTAGGCCTCCATGCAAACATGCAGGAGGAGTGCTAGCCTCATGAAACTGGAGCTGATTCGAGAGCTGCCTTCTGGACGAAGCCATTTCTCTCTCAGAGTGAATTATGGAACCATTTCCCGGGCTCTCACGCACACACACTGAAAATATTTCCACCCACCAGAACAGCGACGCTAGCTAAAGCACGGTCCCTCTACAGTGTTGTTTCTTTGAGTTAGAATGCTAGCGATTAGACTTCCATGCAAAAGTGGGGCCACAGGGCTAACTTCATGAAACAAGTGGAGAGTCATGTTCTGCCTTCTGCCAGGGCCTGAGACTCACACGGAAAATGGTTTTGGACTCACTTGCAGTGCGCTCACGCATGCACACAGCAAAATGCTTCCAGCCTCGGGCATGGCTATTTTAGCCAAAGCAGGAATTCTCTACTGAGTTGTTCCTTTGAGTTAGGTGGTTGGCTTTAGGCCTGCAGGCACACACGGGGCAACGGTACTAGCCTCGTAAACAAGAGGTGAGTTGACAGCTGCCTTCTGCACCGGCCTGTTTCTCCCTCTATTTTACGTATGGAACCCATCCCCCAGGTTCTCACCCTCAGTACACCGTAAACGGCTTCCTCCCACAGAGAGGTCGACGGTAGTTAAAGCACAGTTTCTGTACACTGTTGCTTCTTCAAGTTAGAACACAAGTGATTAGACTTCCATGCAAAAGTGGGGCCGCAGTGCTAGCTTGATGAAACAAGTGAGAGTCGTGTGCTGCCTTCTGCCACAGCCTGAGCCTCCCTCAGAATTAGGTTCGGGACTCCCTTGCAGTGCTCTCACGCATGCACACAACTAAATGCTTCCACTCTCAGGAATGGCTATTTAAGGTGAAGCATGGGATCTCTACAGTGTTGTTTCCTCAAGTTACACGCCTGGCTTTAGGACTGCACGGACACACAAGGCAGCGATACTAGCCTCATAAAGAAGAGGTGAGTTGGAAGATGGCCGAGGAGTAGGAGACCTGGATTTCGTCTCCTCTCAGGCATTCAGCTGGATACGGATTAAAGCATTCTGAACACATACAAACTCCACAGAAGATCGAAGAAAAGAATAGCAACAACTCTCTGAACAGAAAAGCGACCACTTTCTGGAAGGTAGAACATGCGGAGAAGCGAACCCGAGGCGATATTTGGGAGGATAGATGGCGGAGGAGGGGCCTAAGTCTGCCACTTCTGGCAAGTGATTGAGCCGCGGAGCACAAAATCGGAAATTTTAATAGTCCGCTCCGCTGAGGGACGTCACTCTGGTGGCTAAGCGGGGGGTGGAACCCTCCGGGACAGTGTGGTCTCAGGACCCTGGTGTCACAGAAAGACCGGGGGTACCTGTGTGTGGCAGAGCTCCCAGGCGTCGGAGCAGGGAAGCCGGTTGCAGAGACGGAGCCCAGGTGCGGGCTCTCAGCTCGGGGTTGCCATAAACCATGATCTGCGGCACAGTCGGGCCCCTGCTCCTCCAGCAGGGACCCAACAAGCGGCAGATCTGGGGAGACTCACCTTCTTCCCCTGGGAGGAGAGGTGCGGGAGCGCACCGCAGGGATCTGCTGGGTGTGGAGACTCCACACGGTGTTGGGTGCCAGAGATAGAAACACACGGTCACAGGCCGGGTGAGCACGGAGTGCAGCCGGAGACTGGGGAGACGGGAGAGACTGATGGCTTTTCTCTGGGGGCTCACTGAGGAGTGGGGCCCCGAGTTCTCGGCTCCTCCAAGGCGGAGATTGGGAGGCCACGATTTTCACTCTCAACCTCCAAAGCTGTACGGAAAGCTTGCAGGGAACAAAAGCTCCTGAGAGCAAACCCGAGCAGATTACTTAGCCCAGACTGGGCAAGGGTGGGGCAATTCCACCTCTGGCAAAGACATTTGGGAACCATGGCAACAGGCCCCTCCCCCAGAAGATCAGCGACAACAGCCAAGCAAGACCAAGTTTACTGATCAATGAGAATGGCAGAACTCCAGCACTAGGAGAATAATGCACATAGAATTCATGACTTTTTTCCATGATTCTTTAGTCTTTCAAAGTTAATTTTTTTTAACTGTCCTTTTTTTTTTGAATTTTTCTTTTTCCCTTTTTCAACCAACATCTTATCAATCCCTTTTTTAAAAAACATTTTTATTTTTCATTTTTAGAGTCATATTCTATCCCTTCATAGTAGTTACCCGTATTTTTGCCATATATATATAAGTTGTTCTCTCTTTAAAATTTTGAGATAGTTTCTTCTAACAGATCAAAATATACCCTAAATCTCTAGTGTATGGTTTTTTT
>NW_027919953.1:0-12768 GCF_054177405.1 Leptonychotes weddellii
AAAGGAGAACACAGGCAGCAACCTCTTTGACCTCAGCCGAAGCAACTTCTTTCTAGAAACATCGCCAAAGGCAAGGGAAGCAAGGGCAAAAATGAACTATTGGGACTTCATCAAGATAAAAAGCTTTTGCAAAGCAAAGGAAACAGTCAACAAAACCAAAAGACAACCGACAGAATGGGAGAAGATATTTGCAAATGACGTATCAGATAAATGGTTAGTATCCAGAATCTATAAAGAACTTATCAACTCACCACCCAAAGAACAAAGAATCCAATCAAGAAAGGGGCAGAAGGCATGAACAGACATTTCTGCAACGAAGACATCCAAATGGCCAACAGACACATGAAAAAGTGCTCAACATTGCTTGGCATCAGGGGAATCCAAATCAAAACCTCAATGAGATACCACCTCACACCAGTCAGAATGGCTAAAATTAACAAGTCAGGAAATGACAGATGTTGGCGAGAATGTGGAGAAAAGAGAAACCTCTTACATTGTTGGTGGGAATGCCAGCTTGTGCAGCCACTCTGGGAAATAGTATGGAGGTTCCTCAAAAAGTTGAAAATATAGTTACGCTCTGACTCAGCAATTGCACTACTGGATATTTACCCCAAAGACACAAATGTAGTGATCCAAAGGGGTATGTGCATCCCAATGTTTATAGCAGCAATGTCCACAATAGCGAAACTATGGAAAGAGCCTAGATGTCCATCGACAGACGAATGGATAAAGAAAATGTGATAGATGATAGGTAGATAGATAGATAGATAGATAGATAGATAGATAGATAGATATACACAATGGAATACTATGCAGCCATCAAAAAAATGAAATCTTACCATTTGCAACGACATGGATAGAACTAGAGGGTATTATGCTAAGTGAAATAAGTCAATCAGAGAAAGACAAGTATCATATGATCTCACTGATATGAGGAATTTGAGAAACAAGACTGAGAAGCATAGGGGAAGGGAGGGAAAAATGAAACAAGAGGAAACCAAAGACCGAGACAAACCATAAAAGACTCTTAATCTCAGGAAACAAACTGAGGGTTGCTGGAGTGGAGGGGGGTGCGAGGGATGGGGTGACTGGGTGATGGACGTTGGGGAGGGTATGTACTATGGTGAGCACTGTGAACTGTGTAAGACTGATGAATCAGACTTTTACCCCTGAAACAAATAATACATTATATGTTAATAAAAAAATTTCAATATGGATCTCTAAGAGATAAATACTCTCTATTAAAATATATCCACAATACCACTATCAAGCAAAATGTAACGACTCCTTAGTATAATAAAATCAGTGCTCAAATTAAAAAAAAAAAAAGACTCTGAGATGAAAGGAGCTTGGATCCCTGGGTTACCAATCAGAAAAGAGCAACATAGAAGATCCTTCTGCCCACATCAGCCTATAACATATATGAGAAATAGACATTCGGCTATGCCACTGAGACTTAGGAAGTATTTATTGAAGCAGCTAGCATGAATTATCTTAGAGTCATTGCTGGACAGCAGCATATCTCTTTTAGTGGTTTTCCCAGGAATAATATAGGAATGCCATATAATTTGATATATTGTGTGCTTGTGATTACCTTTGAACTAGATATTTGGGAAATTCTTTGGTCATAAGCCTTTGATTTTTTTTCTCAACGTTTTGTTCAACAGACATTCAACAAGCATTTTCGGAGTTCCTTCTATTTGTCAAACACTGTTGTTGGTGCTGGGAATTCCTAAGGAAAAAACAGGGTGTTCCTGCTTATATAGTGCTTATAGTTTAGTAGAGGTCTTCTGGCTCTTGTAAATAACTATTTTCAAGGATTTGTTGAAGTCTCTGGGAAACAGTTTCTTACCCTGTGCTGTTGCATCTATTCCTGGGCCCTGTGACTCTTGCCTTGTCTTTTCTACTATTTCCTTAGTGATCTTTAAGTGGATCGTTTCTTGGCCTTTGGGCTAAGATCAAGTGTGATCTTTAAGTGGGCAGAGCTCTGTCAAGGCCAGCATTTAGCAGGCTTGTAGAATTTCTCTCTCAGATCCAGATACAAAGGGCAAATTTTGTGTTTATTTCCCAGGTCCATGTGTGATGCTCGGGTGCTCTACTCAATGCGCACAGTAGTGGGTTCTATAATTTTGATTGAAACTAGGGCTTTACATACAATTTTCTGATCCGTCTATTTATCTTATACATCACATGACGTGTCATCCAATATTGCTAATATTCTTCCTGCCTTAGACCCAAATTTTAATGCCCTTTCTTCTGTCTGCAATGCCTGAGACTCTGAGTTTGAAGGGATGTTTGGGATGAGAGGGTGCTCAAAGGGACAGGAAAAAATGACTGGCTCTAACTAGTTGACCAGAGCCATTGCATTCCCAGAAACAGCACAGTAGAGACAGGAGACTAGATAACATGTTTTTCTAATTTGGTGGGGGAAAAGAGAGAATATTTGGTAGCTGGGAATGGAGGGCAGCTAAAGAGGCCTGAATCTGGGCTCTCCCCTCTACAGTTGTGTGATGTGTGTCCCTGGGCAAATCAATTAACCTAGCTAACACATTTTAATTTATGAATGGGCATATTAATAGCGGATTTCTCATAGGGTTGCTGTGAGGATTAAATGAGCACATAAAGTGCTTTGCATTAATATTGGGTTTCAGAGGGTGGACCACATAGGTTACAGCACAATAAGGCAGTTTTCAGTTTATATTCATCATGACACAGGGAGAATGTCCCTTTGATTCAATCAATTGTCCTTCTGCTACATTTACATTGCAGATTCAGCTTTCTGTATATTTATGGCCATTATGTTGGGAAGTTGGGAGAAGAAATATCATGCAAGGTTATTATTGTAAATTTAAAAGTTGCTGCCTCATTTAAGGAAGAAATAACCCTGAAGTGACCCAAGCCCTCCAAAGGCACTGCAGATAGCTTTGTTTTATAATCACCAAAATAGCAAGGGACTTATGCTGACATTTTTGATTTGGAAATTTAAACATATGCTTTGTAACAGAGGGTGAGATAACAGGTTTACTTGATTCTAAAACCCTGTCTTAGAGATACTGCTGATTCCTTGCTGGTTCACCGCACAGCAGACGTTGGAAGCAGTTTTCATACCACAGGACTTACGGAGCTACCATGTGAATATGCTGCATGAGGTTACCATCGCTGAAATAGTGCACTTCAAACCTCCCAAAGTTCTTGGAAACACATGCTGACAAGGAAGAGGAACTGAGTCCACTAGATATATCCTGGGTGACATCATCCTAGCTAAATATTTTGGAATAGATAGGTTTTCTTTCTACAGTTCTATCCAAAATATGGAATTTCCACCCCCCATCAGAAGTCAGGGCATTTGAAAATGTATTTCTCTGCTTCAATCTGTATGATACAGATATGAAAGCTCAAATAACTTAATTCACAAACCACGGGTCAGGATATGCACCTGCCTCACCAGAAGCAGCATAGCGTGATGGTGAGGTGGCCGGGCTGTGTGCTTGAACATACCTGGATTTGATTTGGGTACTGCCACCAGTAAATCAAGTCCATGGTTTTCTCACCTGAGAATAGTTTTATTTTTTTTTCTATGCCATAAGATGTTTTTTAAAAGATTAATTTTTTTCTCTCAATTTTTCACTGAAGTATATAATTTGCCTTTTTATGAAATACCCATGTTTTCTTTGGACAGTAGTGAGTTTTTCAAATGCTTTTGGACTTCTATCAAGATAGAGCCCATTTTCATTACCTCAGAAACTTCCTTTAGTTTCCTTCCCATCAAGCCCTGACTGCCCCACTTCAGAGGCAACCATGGTTCTGATTTCTTTTATTACAAGTTAGCTTTTCCTTTCAGGAAGACTAAGTTTGAAATGAAATAATGTCTATAAAGTGCTTAAAATATTTCTGGGTATCTAGTGAGTATTCTATACATTGTACTAATTATGACAAGTAATAGTTCTGCACAGAGTCACCATTGGGATAACTGATGCACAGCAGACACTAGAGGAAAAAAAGTCCAAACTGACAGGGAATGAATTGTGTCAAAAAAATTAAGAAAAGGGAAAAAGAAAGATTAGAAGAAAATGTAAAAGCAGGATATTTTTTTAACAGTTATTGAATTCTTTCAGATGCCAGTGCTATGCCAAGAGTTTATGTCATTTAATCTCCATGCTACTAGAAGAGATATCACTCTCTCCCCCATTAACAAATGGGAAAACAGCAGTTCAGACAAGTTATGTAGCTTCCTAATATCACAAAGTATTGCTCAGTAATAGGCCTGAGAGTGAAGCCTCTGTCCAGCTCTAGAACTACACTTATTCTAATAGACCACTATGACCCCTATATTAAAAGACACATAAAAGGAAAGAAAAACAACATTGAGTCATAAAATGGCAATGTCTTAAGCTTGGTTCTTCTCACACATAATCTCATTTAATCCTCAGAGAGGTTATTCCTTCTCCCCCACACCCTCCTACCAGCACACACACACACACACACACACACACTGTATATTTGAGGAGTCAGAGTTAAAATTTTAGTCTAACTTCATGTAACAACATCTTCCCAGTGTCTGTCAAATGAAAGAATGCTTGGGCTAAATCAGGCCACAAACACTTAGATCTCCCAAACCACTCCACAAAAGGGCCATCTGAAATCTCAGTATTTAGATTTGAGGTTAAAGAAGGTGATTGAAGACTAAAGTTGGAAAATATGATGTCAGGTCTAGGCAGGTACACTCTTACTGTATATTTTAAATCATGGGTGGGTTTTCATAAAATATCTAGGTGTTGCTAATTGAATCATAGTTACATTGGGTGATATATCATCTATACTCTGAGTTTTTTGTAGCTATTTTTTAAGGATTTCATTTATTTACTTGAGAGAGAGAACACACAAGTACAGTGGAGGGGCAGAGGGAGAGGGAGAAGCAGACTCCCCACTGAGCAAGGAACCAGATGTGGAGCTTGATCCCAGGACCCTGGGATCATAACCTGAGCCAAAGGCAGATGCTTAACTGACTGAGCCACCCAGGTGTCCCTTTTGTAGCTATTTTTAAAATTCTGTAGTGCTCACTTTGGCAACACATATACTAAAATTCTGTTATTTCTTTTATATATGGAGGCGTTGTCTGATCTTGGGATCTAGAAATAAAGCAATCAATAACTCAACAACTTATATAATCTTAAAAGAAATGCATTTTAAAGCAGTAAATTTCAAGGCTAAGATGCAAGCTGCAGAATGAAACAGAGAATTTGGGACTTTTAGACACCATAAAAGATCACTGTATAAGCCATAAATGTCTTCTTATTTATTCAACTGACATTTATTCAAAACAAAACATTGTGATATTTTCATATTAAAAATTGTTATAAAGCTATTATAGAAATACATTGATCCAAATCAGCATTTTATATTCAGGCTTATACTTCCCTTAAAATGGCAAGTCCATCTTTTCAATCAGACTGTACTAAATAAAGTACTGCTGTATATAACAAGGAATTATAAAGTCAAGAAATTTGAGAGACAAATTGAAGTCAAAGGGTCTCCAACCCTGGCATCAACCCATTCTAATTTGATGAAAATAAATATATTGAGGCAATTTTCTCAGTTCACACACAGTTATTTTAAGTAGGGCATTAGAAGGCAACACAGGCCTGAACTATTTTAAGAACTTTCCCAGGATGAAAAATATGGATATCCTCCTGGCAATGCTTTCCTAAGTTTTAATATCAGAAAGAGAGAGAGAGAAATACCCTGAGGACTGAGGTCAAGAATGACATACTATTATCTTTGATTATCAGACATCAGGATATCCAGATCAGTGCAATGGACAAAAATGTCACTTTTACCCTGGATGGAGAAAGCAGACAGAGAATGGTGCTCCCACATAAACAAGAAGGGAAAAACAAGCAATCTACAAAATTATAACTTATTGCAAGACAGTAAGACCTGGACTGAATTTCAAAGAGTGATAGGCTCCTTCAGGAAGAGACAGGACACATGAACTGTGTCACTGCTTATAGAATATGGGAGGAAGAAGCACCTGTCATAATGTTGGTAAGAAAACTTCAGGTAAGATTTTAATGGATTTCTAAAGGCCAACTATGGGCTAGCATGAAAGTTTAAAATAACTGGGAGCCCAGGGCGCCTGGGTGGCTCAGTTGGTTAAGCGACTGCCTTCGGCTCAGGGCATGATCCTGGAGTCCCGGGATCGAGTCCCGCATCGGACTCCCTGCTCAGCAGGGAGTCTGCTTCTCCCTCTGACCTTCCTCCTTCTCATGCTCTCTGTCTCTCATTCTCTCTCTCGCAAATAAATAAATAAAATCTTTAAAAATAAAATAAAATAAAATAACTGGGAGCCCAAAAGACTCAGGAGGAGTTTGCAAGTACACACTCAAAAGCTGGTTTTTATGGGGCTTAACTAGATGCTCAAATTAAAGATGGAGTGGAAATAGCCCTGCTAGGTGATGCAAGTATTCAAGTCATGATCCCTGCCCCTGGAAGACAAGCATAAACTATTTCCTGCCTTCCAGGACACATAGAAGGCAAAGGCTTTAACCCATTGGGGGAAGGAGCAGGGAACTTCACACACACACACACACACACACACACTCACTCACTCCTGGTTATCACTGAACAGTGAGACAGTAGCAGTAGTTTTACATACAGGTAATTGAATTGCCAGAAGGAGAAGAGAGAGAAATTGAGTATTAAAAATAACTCTTTAAGGGGCATCTGGGTGGCTCAGTTGGTTAAGCAACCAACTCTTGGTCTTGGCTCAGGTCAGAATCTCAGGGTCCTGAGATCAAGCCTGGTGTGGGGCTCCAGCTCAGTGCAGAGTCTGCTTCAGATTCTCTCTCCCTCTCCCTCTGCCCCTTTCCCCGTGTGTGCATGCTCTCTCTCTCTCTCAAATAAATAAATAAAATTTATAAAAATCTTAAAATAAAAAAAACTATTTGAGATCTAATGGCTAAGAATTTCTAAAATTAATTACAACAAGAAACTCTGGGAATCCTAAGCAGATTTAATTTTAAATAATAATCCATTAAACATACCTAGATCCATCATATTCAAACTTTTGACAAAGATAAAAAGAAAATCTTAAAGCCACAGGAAATAAAGAAACATTACATATGATGAAACAAATCTCGTATTAAGTGTTCTTACTATAATAAAATTAAATTAAATTAAACATATAAGAATTAGAGTCAACTTCAGAAATTATTCAAGCAAGAAAACAATGGAAGAACATCTTTAGAGTACTGAAAGAAAAGAAAAAGAACTGTCATCTCAGAATTCTATACCAAGTAAAAATATAAAGATAAAAATAAAAAATGTTTTAGACAAAAAGAGAATGAATTCATTGTTAGAAGATCAGTACTCCTAAGAGATGTTAAAAATAATTTCTTCAGGAAGAAGGAACATAATATTAGGTGGAAATTTAGATCTATACAAATAAATCAAAGGTGCCAGATACAGTGAAAATTAGGATAAATATGAAAGATATTCTTTTTTATTTGTTATAAAGGAAATTGACTTTCTAAAGCAAACAGAGCAAGAACATATTATGGAAGGTATATATATATATATAGAGTAGGATGTATGCCCACAATGGCAAAAAGGATGGGGGTAATGATTGTGGAGCATTCTGTTGTAAGTTTCTGAAATGATACACAAAATGGTGAAATATAATTTGAATGTAGATAGTTAAGTTAAAGATGTGTATTGTAAATGCTGGACTAAGCACTAAAAATTTAAAGCATAGAGAAATAACTACTAAGCTAATATTAGAGATAAAATGAAATCATAAAAACATTCCATTACTCAAGAAGAACTGGAGAGTAAGATAAAAAATAATAGGTGGAATAAACAGAAAAAAATAGCAAGGTGTTTAACTTAAATGCAAATGTATCAATAATTTTCTTATACATAAATGTTCTAAACACCCAAATTAAAAGGCAGATATTGTCTGACACTATAAAGAGACTCAACTATATATATGCTAGTGTTTAGAATTACAAAGAATAAAGTGAAATAAGAGAGTTCTTGCTAGTAAAATGAAATGTTAGGAACAGTATTAAAATATAGGTCCTACCCCAGTGACACATGGCACCTGGTACCATACCTATTATTAATAGAATGCACAGTTTAATACATCTAGCATCTTAATAAATTTAAGAAGATTGAAATCACATGAAGCATGTTTTCTGACCACAATGGTATAAGAATAGAAATCAAGTATAAGGAAACTGCAAAATCTACAAATATATAGAGATTAAACAACATGTTCTGAGCCAGCAATGAGTCAAAGAAGAATAAAAAAAGAAATAAAAAAATATCTTGAGACAAAAGAAAATGCAAGTGCAACATGCCAAAACTTATGAGATGCAGAAAAAACAGTCCTAAGGGGAAAGTTGTGAGCAATAAACACCTACATTAAGAAAAAAGAAAAATCTCAAAATAAACAGTCTAATTTTACACTTCAAGGAACTGGGGAAAGAAGAACAAACTAAGGTCAAGGCTAGTAAAAGAAAGGAAATAACAAAAACAGAGCAGAAATAAATTAAATAGAGACTATAAACATAATGGAAAAGATCAATGGAACTATGAGTCAGTTTTTTGTAAAGGTAAACAAAATACAAAAGCCATTAACTAGACTTACCCAGAAAAAAAAGTTAGTGTCTAAATTAAATTATAAATAAGAGACATTACAACTGATACCACACAAATACAAAGGATCATAAGAGACTCCTTTGACAAGAAATTATCCCAAACTTGATGGCTGAAAATGACAGAAATTTATTCTCTCATGATTGTGGATGCCAGGAGGCTAAAATCAAGGTGTTGATAGAGCTGATTCCTCCTGGAGACTCAGAGGAAGAATCCATTGCATCTCTCTCTCCACCTTCTGGTGGCTGTCTGCAAACCTTGGCACTCCTTGAATTGTAGATACATCACTCCGATCTCTGCATCTGTCTTTACCTGGCCACCTCCCCTCTGTGTTCTGGAGTGTCTTCTCCTATTCCATCTTTTATAAGGACACTCATTATTGGACTTAGGGCCCACCCTAATCCAAGATGATTTTATTTCAGTATCCTTACCTTAAGTACATCTGCATAGGCCTTTATTCTAAATAAGGTCACATTCGGAGGTACTAGGTGGACATGTCTTTTGGAAGGCCACTATTCAATCCACTATAGTGGCTTTATTCATAATTACAAAAATCTGGAAAAGCCCAAATATTCTTCAACTGGTGAACTGATCAATAAATTATGGAACACCCCTACAACTCAGCAATAAAATAGAATAAACTCCTACTTACATGTAACAAAATGGATGGATCTCAAAGGCCTCATGCTAAGTGAGACATTCCAGACACAAAAGCTATATACTCTGTGATTCCATGTATACAACAACATCCTGGAAAAAGCTAAAATTTAGGGACAAAATCAGATCAGTAATTGTCAGGGGTTGGGGATGGGAGATGGGAATTGAGCACAAGATAGAACTTGAGGGATGATAGAAATGATTAACATTTTAATTGTTACGGTGTTATATGTATATACAGATATATACATATCTGTATATATTTGCCAGCACTCATAGTAGTTTAGACCCATCAATGGCCAAGACAAGGAGAGTCAATTAACTTTAATAAGCAATGGGGGGAGACATCAAAAGTTTTTGAGTAAAGATGTTAATCACCCTTGTGGTAAACATATACAATGGAATATTATTCAGCCATAGAAAAGAATGAAATCTTGCCATTTGCAACAACATGGATGGAGCTAGAACATATAATGCTAAGCAAAATAAGTCAGCCAGAGAAAGACAAATACCATATGATTTCACTCATATGTGGAATTTAAGAAACAAATGAGCAAAGGAAAAAAAAAGAGAGACAAGCCAAAAAACACACTTTAACTATAGAGTGCTTTGGTTACCAGAGAGGAGGTGGGTGGTGGGGAATCAGTGAAATACGTGAAGAGGATTAAGGAGTGCACTGAGTAATGTATGGAATTGTTGAATCACTGTATTGTACACCTGAAACTAATGTAACAGTGTATGCTAATTATACTGGAATTAAAATAAAAAATAATAAACATGTTAATCACCTTAATCTTAAAAAGAGAAAAAATAATTTGTTGAATGAATCAGGACATGCAAAGTCTAGAGAGAAGGAGACCAGTTTTAAGAATCTGAGCAGGAAATGTGTCAGTCTGGCAGAGGCAGTGGGGAGTGAACAGTGTCAGAAAACAACCACTGGGATACCTGATAGGAATTTCAAATCCAAGATAGCCAAACCTAACCTCTTCCCCCATCAAACATGCTTCTCTCACAAACTACCTCATCTTAGGAAACAGCAACTTCACTTTTCCAAGATCCCTGATCAAAAACAGAGGTGTCATCATTGACTCTTTATTCTCAATCTCACATCTCAGTCATCAGCAAATCCTAAAGCTCCAACTTTAATACTTGCTGAAAGTCTCTCATTTCTTTTTTTTTATAAAGATTTTATTTATTTATTTGTGTGAGAGAGAATGAGAGAGAGCACATGAGAGGGGGGAGGGTCAGAGGGAGAAGCAGACTCCCTGCCGAGCAGGGAGCCCGATGTGGGACTCGATCCAGGGACTCCGGGATCATGACCTGAGCCGAAGGCAGTCGCTTAACCAACTGAGCCACCCAGGTGCCCGAAAGTCTCTCATTTCTTAACTAACTTCATTGAAGGCATCCAGATCCAAGCCACCAGCACCACATTCCTACAATTTCCCATTGCTCCCTAACTGGCTTCTAGTGTCATCCTCTCCAGGCCTTACTCCATTTAGTAACCAGAGTCATTTTTTTTAAAAACATAAGTCAGATTATTTAATTTCTCTGTGCAAAAACCTCCAATTGTATTGTGTCACACTAGTAAAAACAAAGGTTCTACAATAGCCTATAGGATCTTACATAATCTGGCCTTCTATTCCTCCTGACCTCATCTCCTACTACTCTTCTTCTAGCTTACTCCCCCTCCAGTCATACTGGCCACTTCACTGTACCTTGAAGCATGAATAGATATACTCCTGCTTCAGGGCTTTTGTATATACCATTCTCTTTGTTAATCTGCTCTTCCCTCAGATGTCTGCAAGGCTAACTTCCCTTGAAGATATCATCTCTGCAATGGGACCTTTTTGAAAACCCTATTTAAAATTATATCCCTCATCCCCAGCTCTCCTTATCCCTTTTCTCTACTTATTTTTGCTCCTTAGCACTTGACCTAAAGATGCAAAAATTCGTATTTTAGCACATTTTAACATCTCTGAAATCAAAATGTCTCATAATTGATAGTGTCTTATTTTAATTAGTAACATTTTTGTGGTAATACATAAAATAATGATGTATTTAATAGTTATTGGCCTCTTAGATTCAATTAAATATGGCAATATTTATTATCTATTTGCATTTGAATATAAATTCTAAGAATGGCTTTTCTTGCTTAGTACTATTTCCCTAGCTCCTAGAATTGTCTCTGGCTAATAGTAAGTGTTCAGTAAATACTTAACCAATGAATACTGAATAAGAGTATTAAATGAATGAATGGCTATTGCAGACAAGTGTACAGAGGAAGTATCTGGCAACAGATTACATGTTGAAAGTAGTGTTATTTGTAGCGATAGTTAATGTAAGTCCTGGAGCCCAGGTACCTGAATATACAATCAGTTACTAGTAATAGGGAAGTTGGGAGGAGAAGCTTCCCTGTGGTTGAAGGGAAAGAAGAATTTGATAAGAGCTTAGTAATAGGACTATTTGAAAAGAATGGACAGGTGTAATTGGAATCACAAGGGATAGAGCATACACCTAGTACATAATGGTTACTAGAACCTGGAGAAAGAGACTCTTAAAGAGACTGCCTTTACAGAAGCAATGACACCCTGGCAAGGCAATCAGCCAGCCCTTAACGACCTTACAAGGAGATAACCAACCTCATTCATTTCTCTTACTTTTAACTCTTCTTGATTCTCCCCATTGGTCAAATCCAACTGAAAGTCAGAAGGCATGGAAACTCATGAATGCAGGTATTAGAGGTAGGCCTCCAAGGGCAAGGAGCAGGGTAAAGAGTAGGGGGTGTTTCTGAAGGAGCAAAAGAAAAACATCACAAGAAATGAAGTGACTTTCAAAGTCATATAGCTCATACGACTGTAAGATGAAAATTATAAAAGATTTTAAAAAGGTATTGATAAGATAAGAAGCTGGTTGAAAAAAGAAATAAGAGGATTTAAAAAAAAAAGGGAGAGAATGTGATCAGGCAGGAGACTAGAACAAAGCCATACACTGGAGATTTAGGGTATATTTTGGTCTGTTAAAAGAAACTGCATCCCAAAATTTTAAAGAGAGAACAACTTATATATATATATACCAAAATAAGGTTAACTACTATGAAGGGATAGAATATGACTCTAAAAATGAAAAATAAAAAAGATTTTTTTAAAAAAGGGATTGATAAGATGTTGGTTGAAAAAGGGAAAAAGAAAAATTCAAAAAAAAAGAAAAAAAAGAAAATTTAAAAAATTAACTTGGAAAGACTAAAGAATCATGGGAACACAACTGTTCAAAATCTTTGGGATGCAGCAAAGGCAGTCCTAAGAGGAAAGTATATAGCAATACAAGCCTTTCTCAAGAAACAAGAAAGGTCTCAAGTACACAACCTAACCCTACACCTAAAGGAGCTGGAGAAAGAACAGCAAATAAAGCCTAAACCCAGCAGGAGAAGAGAAATAATAAAGATCAGAGCAGAAA
>NW_027919954.1:0-1382 GCF_054177405.1 Leptonychotes weddellii
AATGGTCTGCTTCTAAATTTATTCTTACAATTCCTATTTTGACTCCTTCTCTCTCTAGCTATTCTATGATAATACCCTCATTATATATGAGCCTTCATCAATACTACTCAACTTAGAATGTATGCTTTCTCATATAAAACATAATAAACTCCTTGCACCTTGGACCTTTCATTTTATCTTCCCAGTTTGGCCACAATTGCGAACAAGTAAAAGGTACTTAATGTGTGTTTTTGGATGAGTTATATAAATGGCAATTCTACTTTATCAACCCATCTTACCTTATTACTTATCCATTATTAAAATTTATCATCCAATCAGGCTATGTTATGTATCAGCAACTGTGCTAAATTTTAGCATACATTATCTCATTGAATCTCTCACAACATCACTAACAGGTCATATTTTTATACACATTTTACATATTAGGGAAGGGGGATTGGAATATTTTATTCAAGGTCATACAGGCTTTCTGAGAGCAAAGACCATGCTTTTAGCCTCAATGCCATATACTTCCATGATAAATAATAAATCCTATTATGTTTTCAAAGATCAATTTTACACATCACTAACTTGGCTTGGAAAAAGAAAATAATGACCTAAAGGTGAAAGGTTTCATACACTATTGAATAACAAAATTAAAATTTGAAATCACTGCATTTGTTGATTAGAAAAGTAACTTGTCTTAACCTATTTAGTATTTTCTATAGACCTTGGACATTCCTTAGACTTTTTGAGCCTTTGTTATATATTATTTCACAGTATTTTGAGAATCAAATGAAATAATTGTAAATTTCAACTATCCATTGCAATTGGTGTTATTATTATCACATAGGACTTTTTTTCAGGAGATTTTTATAATAGACCAAATCTGAGTTTGAATTCTGTAACATAGGACCTTAACTTCTTCATATTTATTCTCCTCATCTATAAATAAGCATAATGATAAATAGTACTTACCTTGTCAAGTTGTGAGGAGCAATTCAGTCACTGAAGTTGCAGCACATGTTGATTGGTACCTAGTTAATATACGTGAGTTTTTATGTTTAATATTATTGCTATAATGTTAAAAATATTATTTATCATGTTATGTTAATCACCATACATTACATCATTAGTTTTTGATGTAGTGTTTCATGATCCATTGTTTGCATATAACACCCAGTGCTCCATTCAGAACCTGCCCTCTTTAATACCCATCACAAGACTATCCCATCCTCCCACCCCCTCCCCTCTAGAACCCTCAGTTTGTTTTTCAAAGTCCATCATCTCTCATGGTTCATCTCCCCATCTGATTTCCGCCCCCTTCATTCTTCCCCTCCTGCTATCTTCTTCTTCTTTTTTTTTTTCCTTTAACATATAATGTATTATTTGCTTCAGAGGTA
>NW_027919955.1:0-228 GCF_054177405.1 Leptonychotes weddellii
CCCATGAAGCCTTGACCCCCCACATGGATGCCAAACCACACTAAGATAAGGCTGGGGCCGGGTCTACTCTGCCAGTTAGCTTCCCAGAGCCTGGCTATGCCCTCTGGAGCTGTCCCCCTGATCCTGCCTCTCCTCCTCAACCCCACCTCCCCTCCACCTCGCCCCTACCTCACCCTATGTGATCCCACCTCACATTTTCCCCATACCCCTCTAAGCTCCCAGGACTAC
>NW_027919956.1:0-228 GCF_054177405.1 Leptonychotes weddellii
ATAGTAGGAAATACTAAAATATATATTTTATAAAACTTACAAATAAAATATTTAAATACAAAATTTGAACTTACTTCTGTTCACATAAAGTTTTTACATAGGATATTACACTTGAAATGTTCACAAGAGGGCGCCTGGGTGGCTCAGTTGGTTAAGCGACTGCCTTCGGCTCAGGTCATGATCCTGGAGTCCCGGGATCGAGTCCCACGTCGGGCTCCCTGCTCATCA
>NW_027919957.1:0-228 GCF_054177405.1 Leptonychotes weddellii
GGAAAGGACTTTCATATGCTAAAGACTCACAGGATCCTGGAGGCCTAGATATTGTCAAGCTAAGGTTTTTCCCTCTAGCAAAGCATTAACATTAAGACCCTTGGAGTTTCCTGGAGGAACGTCATACTCAGACTGACTGCCTCAAGTATTTGTTAACCGGCTGCAGGTTCTAAGAAGATTTAATTTTATCTACATTTCCTTCTCGCCTTTGTTCTCCACATCATTCCC
>NW_027919958.1:0-228 GCF_054177405.1 Leptonychotes weddellii
TAATAAAATTAAAGCCGCATAAAATGATATTATGAATAAATTTTTAAAGAACTAGAAAACTTATTGGCAAATGTTGGGAGATTTTTGAATAAACAAATGATTGTAAACTACTGGTGGCACTTTAATTCTGAATAACATTTTTGGAAAGCTATATGGAGATGTTACAAGGTATACAAATATTTATACCTACCGACTCGACTGTATTTTACCTAAGAATTTAACTTTAGA
>NW_027919959.1:0-228 GCF_054177405.1 Leptonychotes weddellii
AAGAGTAGTCAAGTGTTTTAAACAGCCTACAAAGTCTTCCACAACCTGGGTATTTTACACTTCACTTAATATTCTTCTTTCAGCTCCTTTTAGTTACACTGAATTTATGCTATTCCTAAAACATACTGCATCTATTCCTGCCTCAGAGAATACATGTTTTTCCCTTTATCCAGAACACACTTCCTGATATTTTATAGTGTCAGTCTTTCCCATAATTTATGCCTCTAA
>NW_027919960.1:0-228 GCF_054177405.1 Leptonychotes weddellii
AAAATAAAGCTTTGACTAGGAGAGGATACGCATTTGCCCCCAACAAATAACAACTTGAAAATTTTTTAAAAAAAGAAAAGAAATTTATTTTTTTCAAAATAGAAGTCGAGGGCTGCATTTTTATAGGAAATTTGGAACAGATAAAAAATAAAAAGCATAGTAACCCCAGTCCTGCAATCCCACCACTCTGCATTAATTATTGATGTATTTTTTATTTGATTATTTCTT
>NW_027919961.1:0-228 GCF_054177405.1 Leptonychotes weddellii
AAGCTAAGAAGAATTATGGTTCCTAATCTGGAATGTGCATTGGAAACACTTGTGCATCTTTCAGAAACTAAAGACCATGGCACGAATCAGAATCTCTAGAAAGTGAAGCCTAGGGACTTAAAGTTTAAAAGCACCTCTGGTGACACTGAAGCAGGCAGTTGGGCACCATGATGTAGGCTGCTACTGGGGAACTACTGTTCTAGGTTTGGGCACAGAGAGAGTAAAGCA
>NW_027919962.1:0-228 GCF_054177405.1 Leptonychotes weddellii
CAGTTTAAACGTGTCCACAACCAAGGGACAGCCAAACCAGTAGCTCTTCAGCCTTATCCCGTCAAGCTCAATGGAAGTGGCTCCAACTATTTAAACACAATCTACAAAATCCCACAGTCCATCCCAAGTGCCAGGACAACACCGCAGCGCAGCCCTGAATGCACCTTAGCACCCCCCACCCTGGCTAAGACTCGGGGGAAAACGCAGGGTTTCTGCCATCGTTCACTC
>NW_027919963.1:0-228 GCF_054177405.1 Leptonychotes weddellii
GTCTTCAAATGAAATCTTACACAGAAAAAAGTTCTCTATAGACAATGAGAGCTCATAGCTAACATTTCTGAGTTCCTATTAGTATATTTATGCTAATATTTATGGAGTGTACTAAGTACTGTATGTACATTATCTCCTATAAGGATATGTGGCTGAAGTGATGGTTGAGATCCTAGTCCACGCCTGGAAAACCAGGATGCGCAGTCACCAACTCCCCCAAACACACAC
>NW_027919964.1:0-1382 GCF_054177405.1 Leptonychotes weddellii
TTTCTGCATCAATTGAGAGGACCATATGGTTCTTCTGTCTCCTCTCATTAATGTGTTCTATCCCATTGATTGATTTGCAAATGTTGAACCACCCTTGCATCTCGGGGATAAATCCCACTTGGTCGTGGTGGATGATCCTTTTAATGTATTGTTGGATACTATTAGCTAGGATTTTGTTGAGAATTTTGGAATCCATGTTCATTAGGGATATCGGTCTGAACTTCTCCTTTTTGATGGGGTCTTTGCCTGGTTTGGGGATTAAGGTAATGCTGGCCTCATAGAATGAGTCTGGAAGCTTTCCTTCTGTTTCTATTTTTTGAAACAGCTTCAGTAGAATAGGTATTATTTCTTCTTTGAATGTTTGGTAGAATTCCATCAGGCCCTGGACTCTTGTTTTTTGGGAGGTTTTTGATCACTTCCTTTACCTCGTTACTGGTTATTGGCGTATTCAGGTTGTAAGTTCCTTCCTGTTTCAGTCTTGGGAGTTTCTAGGTTTCCAGGGTGGCATCTATTTCTTCCAGGTTGTTCAGTTTATTGGCATATAGTTTTTGATAATAATTTCTAATAATTGTTTCTATTTCCTTGGTGTTAGTCATGATCTCTCTCCTTTCATTAATACTTTTATTAATTTGGGTCCTTCCTCTTTTCTTTTGGGTAAGTCTGGCCAGTGGTTTATTGATCGTATTAATTTTTTCAAAGAACCAGCTTCTAGTTTTGTTGATCTATTGTGTTTCTGGTTTCTAATTCATTGACCTCTGCTCTAATCTTAATTATTTCTCTTCTAATGTGTGGCTTAGGCATCGTTGCTTTTTCTCTAGTTCTTTAAGGTGTAAAGTTAGTTGGTGATTTCAGGATTTTTCTATTTTTGTGAGTAAGGCTTGGATGGCTATATATTTCCCCCTTAGGACCGCCTTTGCAGTATCCCGTAGGTTTTGGACTGATGTGTTTTCATTCTCATTGGTTTCCATGAATTGTTTAAGTTCTTCTTTGATTTCCTGGTTGACCCAAACATTCTTGAGCAGAGTGGTCTTTAGCTTCCAAGTGTTTGAATTTCTGCCAAATTTTTACTTGTGATTGAGTTCCAGTTTTAAAGCATTGTGCTCTGAGAATATACAGGAGGAATCTCAATCTTTTAGTATTGGTTGAAACCTGATTTGTGACCCAGTATGTGGTCTATTCTGGAGAAAGTTCCACGTGCGCTCAAGAAGAATGAGTATTCTGTTGTTTTAGGGTGGAATGTTCTGTAAATATCTATGAGGTCCATCTGGTCCAGTGTGTCATTCAAAGCTCTTGTTTCCTTGTTGATTTTCTGCTTAGATGATCTGTCCATTGCTGAGAGTGGAGTATTGAGGTCTCCTACAATTAACATATTATTATCAATA
>NW_027919965.1:0-228 GCF_054177405.1 Leptonychotes weddellii
GATGAACCATGAGAAACTATGGACTCTGAGAAACAAACAGAGTTCTAGAGGGGAGGGGGTGGGGGAATGGGTAGCCTGGTGATGGGTATTAAAGAGGGCATGTACTGAATGGAGCACTGGGTGTTGTATGCAAACATTGAATCATGGAACACTACATCAAAAACTAATGTGTAATGTATGGTGATTGACATAATAAAATAAAATTTAAAAAATCATACGATCATCTCA
>NW_027919966.1:0-228 GCF_054177405.1 Leptonychotes weddellii
ATAAAGATGAGATGTTAGAGCATTTAAGGGAATATATATAGATATGAGTTTATATCTTTCCATTTTTTCCTATTAAGGAAACAAATTGGACAATTTGGTATAGTATTCTCTTTAATCCAATGCACATATTCAAATCAATCATTTTTCAAGATTATATATATATAGATATTTAAAGGTTTATTTATTGATTTTAGAGAGCAAGAGAGTATGTGTAAACAAACATGTGAG
>NW_027919967.1:0-228 GCF_054177405.1 Leptonychotes weddellii
ACAACACACCCGGTTGCCATCTCACCAATGGTGCTAGTGGATTGCTCTGTCCTTCTCTGACGGCTTCCCAGGCCATAGATCAGACCCAGCAAGTGTTCTAAGAGGAAAGCCTGTCCAGTTGTATGCAGATCCCAATCTACATGTTGATTAATCAATGCTTAACCACAATGCTTGGTACTCCCAAGCCCTCAAGTGGGTATTAAAGGTAAACAAAGACTTTGGACCCCC
>NW_027919968.1:0-228 GCF_054177405.1 Leptonychotes weddellii
CATTGATCTTAAATTAAATTTCTTCATCATACTAATGATGAGTTTTCCTGGTTTCACCTACTCTAAGCTTCTTAATAGCTCACTGGCTTTTTTTTTTTTAATTTTATTATGTTATGTTAGTCACCATACAGTACATCATTGGTTTTTGATGTGGTGATCCACGATCCACTGTTTTCGTATAACACCCAGTGCTCCATGCAGTACGTGCCCTCCTTAATACCCATCCCC
>NW_027919969.1:0-228 GCF_054177405.1 Leptonychotes weddellii
CCAGTAAAATTTCCAAGTTTCTAAAGATCAAAATGGTTTCTGCAGCTGCTATTTTACATCTGAAGGGATGCAGAAACAGAAGTGGCTTCTGATTTATAATAGATGATAATACTCCTATTTATGTTTAGTACTCAAATCGAATTATTTTGGATGTTTAAGAAACGATGCATATGATTTTATCAGTACATCTTCAAAAATAGAACTATCTTACCGTGAACTCCACTGTTA
>NW_027919970.1:0-228 GCF_054177405.1 Leptonychotes weddellii
GATCTAAACCCACTCTAAAAAAATAAAGCTTTTTTTTTTTTTAAGAGCAATTGAAGAGAGTTTAAAGAGTTCATTTAGGGTGTAGACAGAGTTAAAAGAACCCACCAGGAGTAGTGAGGCCCCCAGGGACTAGCAGTGGTAAAAGCTATTATTCCTCAGGCCTGTGAAGGCAGGGGAGGTAGCAGCTCTTACCAGAACATTGGGGAACTTATAAATAGGAGATACTGC
>NW_027919971.1:0-228 GCF_054177405.1 Leptonychotes weddellii
TGGTATAGTCAGTCCTGAAAGAAAAAAAAGCCAACCAAAAACACTATACCTGGCAAACTATCCCCCAGAAATGAAGGACAAATAAAGACATTGTCAAACAAACAAAAGCTAAGGGAGTTCATTACTAGACCTTCCTTACAAGAAATGCTAGAGGGAATTCTTCACATTGCAGTGAAAGGATACTAAGTAACAATAACAAGAACAACAACAACAACAAATAAAAAGTAA
>NW_027919972.1:0-228 GCF_054177405.1 Leptonychotes weddellii
GTGGGAGGATGGGTTGGTATTGAGGGGGGCACATTCTGCATGGAGCACTGGGTGTTATGCACAAACAATGAATCATGGAACACTACATCTAAAACTAATGATGTAAAAAAAAAAATATTCAGCTGTAAGAAGGAAATTCTGCCATTTGCAACATATGAATGGACCCTGGTGGCATAATCTGAAGTGACATACACCGTATCATTTATATGTGGAATCTAAAAAAGGCAA
>NW_027919973.1:0-228 GCF_054177405.1 Leptonychotes weddellii
AGTTTCTCCTCAATAGGAGAAAACCAAACAATGTCTTCCTGCTTAGGAGAGACTGGAGGGGCTGAATTTAAGAGAATTTGGAATATTTTATAGCCAATGTTCCTTGAGATTAGTTCAGACTACAGTGTAGACCAAACAAAGGAAGGAGCTGACTTGGCCAAGGAGGGGGAGCTGCCCAGGGAGACCCCTTGCTGAGGGACAGCAGGTTTTTGTCTCACTTCCCCACAG
>NW_027919974.1:0-1382 GCF_054177405.1 Leptonychotes weddellii
TCAAAGAGGTTATTGCCTATGTTCTCCTCTAGGATTTTGATGGATTCCTGTCTCACATTGAGGTCTTTCATCCATTTTGACTTTATCTCTGTGTATGGTGTAAGAAAATGGTCGAGTTTCATTCTTCTGCATGTGGCTGTCCAATTGTCCCAATACGATTTATTGAAGAGACTTGTTTTCCATTGCATATTTTTTCCTGCTTTGTCAAAGATTATTTGACCAGAGAGTTGAGGGTCCATATCTGGGCTCTCTATTCTGTTCCATTGGTCTATATGTCTGTTTTTGTGCCAGTACCATGCTGTCTTGGTGATCACTGCTTTGTAACATAGCTTGAAATTGGGCAACGTGATGCCCCCAGCTTTGTTTTTCTTTTTCAACATTTCCTTGGCAATTTGGGGTCTTTTCTGATTCCATACAAATTTTCGGATTGTTTGTTCCAGCACTTTGAAAAATGTCACTGGAATTTTGATCAGGATGGCATTGAAAGTATAGATTTCTCTGCGTAGCAGAGACATTTTAACAATGTTTATTCTTCCGATCCATGAGCATGGAAAGTTGTTCCATCTTTTTGTGTCGTCTTCAATTTCTTTCATGAGTGTTCTGTAGTTCCTAGAGTATAGATCCTTTACCTCTTTGGTTAGGTTTATTCCGAGGTACCTTATGGTTTCGGGTGCTATTGTAAATGGAATCGATTCTCTAATTTCTCTTTCTACGGTTGCGTTGTTAGTGTATAAGAAAGAAACTGATATCTGTGCATTGATTTTGTATCCTGCCACATTACTGAATTGCTGTATGAGTTCTAGGAATTTGTGGGTGGAGTCTTTTGGATTTTCCACATAAAGTATCATGTCATCTGTGAAGAGAGAGAGTTTGACATCTTTGCCAATTTGAATATCTTTTATTTCTTTTTGTTGTCTGATTGCTGTTGCTAGGACTTCTAGTACTATGTTGAACAATAGTGACGAGAGTGGGCATCCTTGTCATGTTCCTGATCTTAAGGGAAATGCTCTTAGCTTTTCCCCATTGAGGATGATATTCACTGTGGGTTTTTTCATAGATGGATTTTATGAACTTGAGGAATGTTCCCTCTATCACTATACTCTGAAGAGTTTTAATTAGGAAAGAATGCTGTATTTTTTTTTTGTATTTTTTTTATTTTATTATGTCAATCACCATACATTACATCATTAGTTTTTGATGTAGTGTTCCATGATTCATTGTTTGCATATAACACCCACTGCTCCATTCAATACATGCTTTCTTTAATACCCATCACCAGCCTAACCCATCCCACTCTCCCCTCCCCCCCTCCCCTCTAGAACTCTCAGTTTGTTTCTCAGAGTTCATAGTCTGTCATGGTTCCTCTCCCCCTCCAATTTCCC
>NW_027919975.1:0-228 GCF_054177405.1 Leptonychotes weddellii
ATGTGCTTAGAAGAGAGTATTCAGTACACTGGCAAGCAAAAATAAAATTCCTGCCTCATATTCATTCACTGAGACAAATATCAAATGAGCATCCGCTCTGTAAAAGGCACTGTACTTGATGGCATCAGGAAATATAAAGGCTATGAAACATGCCTTTCACACACAAAGGGCTCACTCAGAGCATCTGTGTCCATATATGTCATGAATTCCCTAAAATGGTTATAACGG
>NW_027919976.1:0-228 GCF_054177405.1 Leptonychotes weddellii
ACTCTCCCACAAGAGGAAAATGGCCAGTTGGCGGGGATGGCAGGCCTGGGAACGCTCCCGGGGCGCAGGTGGGAAGCCGGGTGGGCAGCCCAGGACCCGCTGTCCCTCTCCTGGGGACTCGCCCAGGACCACTGAGCACGCACTTGTGCACCTCCGCCCACGGCGGCCAGAAGGTGGAGCCACCCACGAGCTCGTGGACGGGCGGGAGGCGAGTCCAAGGACGGAGCA
>NW_027919977.1:0-228 GCF_054177405.1 Leptonychotes weddellii
GGCACGCATGAAAACAACAGAGACCTTCACCCTGGGAGCCTCTGTGGCCATGACCGTGGGAGAGAGAAGGAAATTGGGGACACACAAGGGTTTCACCTTTTACCTGTACTCTTCCCTCTTGATACCTAGCCATTTTATCAAACCACCTTTCACAGCTAATGTACCAAAATAAATCAGAAGTAACTAACAATAGCTGGTCCGGTCTTTCCCACGTGTGCATCTCTGAAC
>NW_027919978.1:0-228 GCF_054177405.1 Leptonychotes weddellii
GTTTTGTGAATATGAATTAGGTGAAACCTTAAAACTTCTGAGACATAGGAACCGTGTTTTGTATTCTTTTTGGTGTTTTTTTGTGTTGGTTTTGGTTTTTGTGACTTTCTCACAGAGAACCTCCTTCTGCCACCCTTGTCTCTGGGCCTTAAGATGGCAGTAAACTCTGGGACTTCAGATGAACCACAGCTCTCCCTACGGTTGTCAGCATTATCTTCACCTTCCACA
>NW_027919979.1:0-228 GCF_054177405.1 Leptonychotes weddellii
CTGGAGTGTTTTTTTAAGAGTGTGTGTGTGTGTGTGTGTGGTTTTTTTTCTTTTCTGTATCCCTTAACTTTTCTAAGGTTACTTGTGTTGACATGTATTCTACACTTTTCTCCATGTTCATGTAACTATATACATATTGTCAAATAAAAACCAAATCTGGGACGCCTGGCTGGCTCAGTTGGTGGAGCATGAGACTCTTGATCTGGGAGTTGTGAGTTCAAGCTCCAC
>NW_027919980.1:0-228 GCF_054177405.1 Leptonychotes weddellii
TGTAATGTATGGGGATTAACATAAGAATAAAAAAAAAAAATCCTCCAGGAGAAAAAAAAGAGAAAGTCACAGAGTAGCAAACAAGGTAAGGGCAAAAGGGAATTAGAGACAGAGAGTAGGAGAGAGAAGCAAAAGGAAAAGGCCCAGAGGCATACACAGTCACACTGGGTAGCGAAACAGAAAGACAAGGTCCAAGCCCCCTTCCGGCCTCCGACCAGCAGACTAGAA
>NW_027919981.1:0-228 GCF_054177405.1 Leptonychotes weddellii
GCTGAACCAACTGAGCCACCCAGGCGCCCTTGAAAGAAATACTTCTAGGGGCGCCCAGGTGGCTCAGTCGTTAAGCATCTGACTCCGGCTCGGTCATGATCCCGGGGTCCTGGGATCGAACCCCACATCGGGCTCCCTGCTTGGTGGGAAGCCTGCTTCTCCCTCTCCCACTCCCCCTGCTTGTGTTCCCTCTCTTGCTGTCTCTCAGTCAAATTTAAAAAAAAAAAA
>NW_027919982.1:0-228 GCF_054177405.1 Leptonychotes weddellii
ACCCTATGTGCATCTGTGGACCCACCCCCTCCAACTGGCCTGTGGTCCAGCAGCTGCTGTTCCCCTCTGACCACTGCAGATCTTGCTGGCACTGTAAGCCCTGTCCCCACATCCTCCTGCAGTTCACTGCTACTGCATCTCTGGCAAATGCCTGGTCTGACTCAACTCAAGCACAAGGCGAGCCCATATTGGCCCACTAGCACCACAGGGATGAAATAATGTCCACAA
>NW_027919983.1:0-228 GCF_054177405.1 Leptonychotes weddellii
CACGAAAACCCGGAGAAGGCAGGTGGCTTGGGGTGCGCCCTGTGAAATCGGTGAGCTGGCCGGGCCCCCCAGACCCTGCTGCACTCTCTTCTCCGACACCCTACAGTCAGCTTCTACCAACCGAAGTGCCTGCTCAGCTTCGGGAAATAATGAGCAAATGCCTCGCATCCTTTGAGCCCTGCTTCTACCGGACGGGTGGTGATCAGACCTCTAGCCTTGAGAAGCAAC
>NW_027919984.1:0-228 GCF_054177405.1 Leptonychotes weddellii
AAATAAATAAAATATTAAAAAAAAATAATAATAAATAAATAGCTTGTGCACCAACTTTCATATGGATTTCATTGTGGCTGCATCCAACCTCTGAGCAGAACACCGTAACATTCCCCCTTCAGATCGGCATAAGAGCAAGCTGACTGCAGGGAAGATCATCCCCGCCATTGACACAACCACAGCAGCTGTAGTTGGCCTCCTGAGTCTGGAGCTAAACAAAGTGGTGCA
>NW_027919985.1:0-1382 GCF_054177405.1 Leptonychotes weddellii
CTGGGAAGACTGCCAACAGTTACTCCGCACCCTGTTTAACACAGAGGAAAGGAGGAGAATAATGAAAGGTACATGGCAGTACCTGGAAGAGCACGCACCAGCGGGAGTCACCGACTCCCTCCAAACACCAAACACCAAACACCTCCTTTGTGGCTCAGGCCACCCCAGACATCAGAAAAAACTTCAGAAACTAGAGGGTTTTGCTGGGATGAACATCACCCAACTAATAGAGATTGCCAATAAGGTCTACATGAGGAGGTTGCAGCCGAACGGGAAGCCGACAAAAAGATGAAAAAGAAAGTCAGCCTCCTCGCCGCCACCCTGAAAGAAAAGGACAACACAAAGACAGGGAGATCCCAACTGCCGAAAAGGGGGGAAGCCCAGAACCCCCTTGGCAAGGGATCAATGTGCCTACTGTAAGGAGAAAAGGCATTGGAAAAATGAATGTCCCAACCGGGGAAAGGCTCAAAAGCCCAGCCGCTACAAGGAAGAACCCCCAGAGGAGGACCCCATAGGCCTTGCAGGAATGGACTCAGACTGAGGGAGACTGGGCTCTTTCCTCCTTGGCCCCCATGAGCCCACGGTCAGAATGAAGGTGGGGGCCAACCAGTGACTTGAGGGAGATTGTGCCCCAGTTCGGCCTGCCATTAACAATCCATATGACAATGGACCCGCATTTGTGACAGACATTGTACAGGTCTTGACCAAATCTCTCAACATCACCTGGAGACTCCACACCGCTTACCAGCCCCAAAGTTCAGGGAAAGTAGAGCGAATGAATTGCACCCTCAAAGGAACCTTAGCAAAATTTTGTCAGGAGAAAAACCTCGCATGGCCGGGTCTGCTACCCCTAGCTCTCCTGCGTGCTTGCTGCACACTCGGGACATCAGGTTTCTCCCCATTCGAGTTAATATATGGATGGCCTCCCCCATGCTTGGGAAGCCTTCCAGGAAACTTGCATCAGGTTGGAGATAAAGGGATAAAGGAGCAGCTTCAGGCCCTGGGGGCCACCCTAAATAAATTACAAAAGTATACCATTGAGAGGGCCCCAAGCTCCTTAGGGTCTCAGGTACACTCCTTCCAGACAGGGGAGTCAGTTTGGGTCAAAGATTGGAAGAAAGACCCCCTCAAACCACAGTGGACAGGGCCCCACACTGTTGTTCTAAGCTCCCCTACTGCCCTCAAGGTCTCAGGTGTCACCCCATGGGTCCACCACACAAGAGTGAAGAAAGCTCATCATTCGGACGAGGAGCCGCTCCAGTGGAGAGTCCAGCCAGACTTAACGAACCCACTCCTGCTTCACCAAACCCTTTCTGGCTTCACCTTCAATGAGACCCCACTAACTGATGGACACCTGCTCATTGTGGTCCCTGGCTCTAATC
>NW_027919986.1:0-228 GCF_054177405.1 Leptonychotes weddellii
GGTGGGGACCTAGAACCAGGGAGAGCCATATGTATAGTATTAGTCCAGCTCAGAGGAACATTCAAGCCATCTTGGTCCCCTCATTTTATGCAAAGTAGGCAGAAGATTTAAAAGGAAAGATACCTCTGTTTTAGCAGAATTAAGAAAGCTGCTGTGTTTCATTCAGAACAGCTCAGTGCTTTTCAGAAAAGGCAATAAACTGTAGTGAGTCTAAGTCTCATTCTAAGA
>NW_027919987.1:0-228 GCF_054177405.1 Leptonychotes weddellii
ATGATGTTGATTTTAGGTTGAATATCTGATGAACAGAACGAGGGAGACAAGCTGTGATCTACACCATTCATTAACACCGAGAATGACTGAAGCATACCAGTTAAATGGCAAGGACGGAATAAAGGTTCCTGGAGCATTTTCACTACAAAGCTCAGCAGAATTATTTACTATCTGGGTGACCTTTTCCCCAAATCTCTCATGGTACATGCCTTATAAGACAAGGGAACA
>NW_027919988.1:0-228 GCF_054177405.1 Leptonychotes weddellii
GAGTTAGACAAAACAAGGAGACAGAGAAATATGTCCCAAAACAAAAGGACAAAATCACAGCCAGAGACCTAGAAGAAATGAGATAAGTAATATGCCTAATAGAGAATTTAGGTAATGGTCATAAAAATACTCACTGGACTTGAGAAAAGAGTGGAGGACTTCAGTAAGATGCTCAAAAAAGAGATGGAAAGTATAAAAAAGAACCAATCAGAGACGAAGAACTCAATA
>NW_027919989.1:0-228 GCF_054177405.1 Leptonychotes weddellii
GTGAGTTCTTTATATATTTTGGATATTAACCTCTTATGGTTATATCATTTTCAAATATCTTCTCCCATTCAGTAGGTTTCCTTTTCATTTTGCTTATGGTTTCCTTCACTGCAAGAGGTTTTAGTTTGATGTAGTTCCAATTGTTTATTTTTGCTTTTGTTACCTTTCCCTGAGGAAACAGATCCAAAAAAATACTACTGAGACTCATGTCAAAGACCTTACTATCTA
>NW_027919990.1:0-228 GCF_054177405.1 Leptonychotes weddellii
AGTACAGAAAGTAATAGCCATACCAAGGTCTTCAGTGATTATGAGATAATTTTTTTAAGAGAGAGAGGAGAGGGGTGGGGAATGGGCAGAGATAGAGGGAGAGAAAATCTTTTTATTTATTTATTTATTTATTTATTTTATTCTTATGTTAATCCCCATACATTACATCATTAGTTCTAGATGAAGTGTTCCATGATTCCTTGTTTGTGCATAACACCCAGTGCTCCA
>NW_027919991.1:0-228 GCF_054177405.1 Leptonychotes weddellii
GGTGGGATGTGGGAGTGGGGTTCTGCTGGGACACCGTCAGGGAGGGGCCTGCTGCCTGGGCCGGTCGGACCTGGTCCCACAGACGACCAGCTGCGGCGGCATAGAGACCCCCTCCCCAGGTGTGATGCCATTAAACCCTGCTGTCCAACCCCCTGTGTTCACAGTGATGGCAGATGCAGGGCTCACTCAGCCGCAGGGAGAGGGAGGGCGCCTTCCTCCAGTCCCTGA
>NW_027919992.1:0-228 GCF_054177405.1 Leptonychotes weddellii
AAGGGCTCTCCTCTTGGAACTGAAGACGTTGAACTCCAAAGTCTATTGTGTGCGTGACTGGGGTGGTGGTGCGACCATGTGATGCTGGGGAATGTGGGGAAACTGAGGGCAATTGGTATGGACCCAGCAGAGGAGGCTCTGAGGGCAGTTGGCAGGGCCCTGAGGGAATTCAGAATCAGAGCCCGAGGGATGACAAAGCTCTCTGGTAAGTCAAGGGACCAGTCTTGA
>NW_027919993.1:0-228 GCF_054177405.1 Leptonychotes weddellii
AGGGAAAGGCTCTGGGCTTGATCTTACCGTCTGCTCTGGCTTCACGTTTCCGAGATTGCTTCTCAGGAGTTTTTTTGTTTCCGGGTTGTTTGTTTTTTGTTTTTAAGATTTATTTATTTATTTTAGAGAGAGTGAGAGAAAGTGCCAGGGGGCTAGGGGAGCTGCAGAGGGAGAGAGAGAATCTCAAGCAGACTCCCTGTTGAGTGCGAAGCTCGACTAGGGGCTCAA
>NW_027919994.1:0-228 GCF_054177405.1 Leptonychotes weddellii
CCTTTTCTCCAGTAGTGTGCTAGATGGTGGAGCTGGGAAATTAAAAAAAATACATAGTCGTTTCCCTTGGGAAACAAAGAAGATGGATTCCTATAAATTAAAGTGCATTTTATGGTATTTTCTTATGTATTCCATCACCAAATTACAACTACGGAGCTATACCATGGAGTTGTACTATACTATAGAACACCACCTCATGGGGGGGCAGAGCAAGATGGCAGAGGAGTA
>NW_027919995.1:0-228 GCF_054177405.1 Leptonychotes weddellii
AGATTGAGAGAATAGGGAAGAGAAGGATTGGGAAAGAGTGGAGGTCAGGGGTTGGGGTGGTAGTTACAGCCTTCGGAAATGCTAGAAGCAGTGGTTCTACCTTGCTGTGTACTACAATCACCTTGGGAACTTGACAACAGATGCTGATGTCTGGGGCCCACCTCTAACACTTCTGAGTTCTAGGTGATTCTACATGCCGTTGAAGTTGAGGAGAACAGGGTTAGAACT
>NW_027919996.1:0-1382 GCF_054177405.1 Leptonychotes weddellii
ACTATGTTGAATAGCAGTGGTGAAAGTAGACATCCCTGCCATGTTCCTGACCTTAGTGGGAAAGCTCTCAGTTTTTCCCCATTGAGAATGATATTCACTGTGGGTTTTTCATAGATGGCTTTTAGGATATTGAGGTATGTACCCTCTATTCCTATACTCTAAAGAGTTTTGATCAAGAAAGGATGCTGTACTTTGTCAAATGCTTTTTCTGCATCTATTGAGAGGATCCTATGATTCTTGTTCTTTCTTTTATTAATGTATTGTATCACATTGATTTGTGGATGTTGAACCAACCTTGCAGCCCAGGGATAAGTCCCACTTGGTCATGGTGAATAATCATTTTAATGTACTGTTGGATCCTATAGGCTAGTATTTTGGTGAGAATTTTTGCATTCATGTTCATCACGGATATTGGTCTGTAATTCTCCTTTTTGATGGGGTCTTTGTCTGGTTTTGGGATCAAGGTAATGGTAGCCTCATAAAACGATTTGGAAGTTTTCCTTCCATTTCTATTTTTTGGAACAGTTTCAGAAGAATAGGTATTAATTCTTCTTGAAATGTTTGGTAGAATTCCCCTGGGAAGCCATCTGGCCCTGGGCTTTTGTTGGTTGGGAGATTTTTGATGACTGCTTCAATTTCCTTAGTGGTTATAGGTCTGTTCAGGTTTCTTCATTTCTTCCTGGTTCAGTTTTGGTAGTTTATACATCTCTAGAAATGCATCCGTTTCTTTCAGATTATCTAATTTGCTGGCATAAAGTTGCTCATAATATGTTCTTATAATTGTATTTCTTTGGTGTTGGTTGTGATCTCCTCTTTCATTCATGATTTTATTTACTTGGGTCATTTCTCTTCTTTTTGATAAGTCTGGCCAGGGGTTTATCAATCTTGTTAATTCTTTCAAAGAACCAGCTGCTAACTACTGGGTATTTACCCCAAAAATACAAATGTAGGTATCTGAAGGGGTACATGCACCCAGATGCTTATAGCAGCAATGTCCACAATAGCCAAACTATGGAAAGAGCCAAGATGTCCATCGACAGATGAATGGATAAAGAACATGTGGTGTATATATACAATGGAATATTATGCAGCCATCAAAAGGAATGAGATCTTGCCATTTGCAACGACATGGATGGAACTGGAGGGTGTTATGCTGAGTGAAATAAGTCAATCAGAGAAAGACATGTATCATATGACCTCACAGATATGAGGAATTCTTAATCTCAGGAAACAAACTGAGGGTTGCTGAGTAGTGGAGAGTGGGAGGGATGGAGTGGCTGGGTGATAGACATTGGGGAGGGTATGTGCTATGGTGAGCGCTGTGAATTGTGCAAGACTGTTGAATCACAGATCTGTACCACTGAAACAAATAATACATTATA
>NW_027919997.1:0-228 GCF_054177405.1 Leptonychotes weddellii
AACTTGCTGAAGCTTCCGAACTGCAAGCCCAGAAAATTGAAGGGGTTTCAACAGCAATTAAAGATATGGTGCAGTCAATTAAACAGGTCTCTACCAATGCGGCTCAGTCTGCATCTGTAGCAGATCGCTCTGTAGCCATTGCTTCTAATGGGGCTCAAGTGGTACAGCGTTCAATAGATGGTATGAGCAATATCCGTGAGCAAATCCAAGAGACCTCCAAACGTATTA
>NW_027919998.1:0-228 GCF_054177405.1 Leptonychotes weddellii
GCAGGGAGCCCGATGCGGGACTCGATCCAGGGACTCCAGGATCATGACCTGAGCCGAAGGCAGTCGCTTAACCAACTGAGCCACCCAGGCACCCGGAAAGTTATTGTTATTAAGAACAAGGAGAATCTGTGATAAAATGAAGGAGGGCAGAGTTATGTGTATTGAGAAGCAGGATCAATGGGTAGGAGACTTGGTGCGAGCTTGTGGAAGTTCTCTTCTTATTGCCTA
>NW_027919999.1:0-228 GCF_054177405.1 Leptonychotes weddellii
GTGTGCTGGGCAAAGGCACAAAACCCCACCCCCCCAAATACTCAAAACAACCCAGGACCACATGTGACTGTATCTGCAGCTTATAAATCATGCATCCATTCCACAGTTTCCAAACGTTAAAGTGGTATGCCCAGACCCTATTCATTACTTACTCCAGGTCGGTGATTCTCAAACTGAGGTTCCCAGACCAACAGCAGCATCTCCAGGAGACGAGTTAGAAAATTCTTA
>NW_027920000.1:0-228 GCF_054177405.1 Leptonychotes weddellii
GAAGATAAAAGAGAAAAAAGAAGGTCAAATTATGGAGGGTTTTGTTGATTTTGCTAAAAAGTTTTGATGTTAAGAATGTCAGAAAGGCTAGATGGGCTTGAAAAAAGCATGGAAGTTATTATAGAAACCCTTTCTGGAGAAGTAAAAGAACTGAAATCTAACCAAGTCAAAATCAAAAAGGCTATTAATGAGGTGAAATCAAAAATGGAGGCTCTAACTGCTAGGATA
>NW_027920001.1:0-228 GCF_054177405.1 Leptonychotes weddellii
ACTGGCATCATTTGTTAGCTCATCCTCTTGTAAATGCTTCAGAGACATCTCTTTTGGGCTGGTTAATTTTAAAAAACCAAGGCACTCCAAGATGTCCATCGACAGATGAATGGATAAAGAAGATGTGGTATATATATACAATGGAATATTATGCAGCCATCAAAAGGAATGAGATCTTGCCATTTGCAATGACATGGATGGAACTGGAGGGTATTATGTTGAGTGAAA
>NW_027920002.1:0-228 GCF_054177405.1 Leptonychotes weddellii
AAATAGTTGAGAGGGCTTTTGTTTGTTTCTTTCTTTCATTTGCTATTTTCTTGTATCTGTGGTGTGTGTGTGTATGTGTGTGTGTGTTTGTGTGTTTAAATCATTCTTAGGATGTAACACAGCATTATTCACTGAGTGAAGGATTCCCAGGAAAAATAAAGCCAATGGTGAAAAAAATATAGTTGTAATTCTAATGAAGGCAAATAACCATCCTGCCTTCAAAGTAAA
>NW_027920003.1:0-228 GCF_054177405.1 Leptonychotes weddellii
AGCCTCGTGATGGGTATTAAAGAGGGCACGTTCTGCATGGAGCACTGGGTGTTATGCACAAACAAGGAATCATGGAACACTACATCAAAAACTAACGATGTAATGTATGGTGATTAACATAACAATAAAAAATTTAAAAAATAAATGAAAGCATTCTATGAGAATCAATTTGCTATGTGGAATTTATAATACAGAAAATTGTATATGTAGTTATTATTTGTAAATTGC
>NW_027920004.1:0-228 GCF_054177405.1 Leptonychotes weddellii
GGGCGCCTGGGTGGCTCAGTTGGTTAAGTGACTGCCTTCGGCTCAGGTCATGATCCTGGAGTCCCTGGATCGAGTCCCGCATCGGGCTCCCTGCTCGGCAGGGAGCCTGCTTCTCCCTCTGACCCTCCCCCCTCTCATGTGCTCTCTCTCTCTCTCATTCTCTCTCTGTCAAATAAATAAATAAAATCTTAAAAAAAAAAAAAAACCAAAACATTAAAAAAAAAAAAA
>NW_027920005.1:0-228 GCF_054177405.1 Leptonychotes weddellii
GGAAAGAAGAGGGAGGAAGAGCAGAGAGACAGAGGGAGAGAGAATCTTAAGCAGGCTCCACGCCCAGCTTGGAGCCCAACGCAGGGCTTGATCTCATGACCTGAGCCGAAATCAACAGTCAGATGCTTAACCGAGCCAGCCAGGTGTCCCAAGGGACTGTGATTTTTTAAAATGGCATGGGTCACATGAGCAGCCTGGAGCACAGAAAAGGCACAGCCCCCTTAAAGA
>NW_027920006.1:0-228 GCF_054177405.1 Leptonychotes weddellii
GATCAAGACCTCATCCGAAGGCAGATGGTTAATGACTGAGCCACCCAGGCGCCCCTATTTTGTGATACCTTTATTCTGATTCTAATTATTTAACTAATGGTTATAGTTCATCACAATTTTCTTCAAACAGAGAAGTCATTTAATACAACAATTAAATAATAATAAAATGATTATCAGAAGTTAATTTATTCAATTCCATCGTAAAAAATCATTTTGCAAAATGATAGC
>NW_027920007.1:0-1382 GCF_054177405.1 Leptonychotes weddellii
GTAGTTTGATTTACTGATCCATCTGAATCGTTACTTATAGATGAAGTAATTGCTGTAATGGCACCAGTGGTTGGATCTTTTTCGATAGTCACGTTATCAGTGTTAACACTTAATAAATCATCACCTTGAGGTGTTGTAATAGTGCTAATAGAACCGTCTGTCTCAACTGCTACAGTATATTCTGTACCACCTGCTGCATTGGTTGTATTACCCGTTACCGTAATTGGACCATCACCCTTCACTGAACTATGTTCGCCAGCGATTGCTTCGATACCTGAGGTATCTACTGATAAGTCATAGATGCTACCGTTATCAGTTTTTGTCTCTGCAACTTTAACAGTGTTATTTTCAGATTTAACTACTGTACGACCATCATCAACATAAGTCTTATTAACAATTGAGTCGCCTTCGTTAATATCACCTGTGTACGTCACGTTACCCGCATCGTTTACTGTGAAGTTATCACCAAGCTTAGTTTCACCTTCAACCGTTAAATTCTCATTAACCGTTACATTGTTAAAGGCAACATCTTTCGCTGTAGCAAAGGTGAATTCATTGCCTTCACGTTTAACCGTTAGGTTATCACCTGCTGTATAAGTAACGGTCTCGCCTGGATTGATTAACTCTTCTCCAGTTTGGTTACCGTCAGCCAAGTTACCGTTTGATTGAACGTTAAAACCACTATTGTTAATAGCTGTTGCAATATCTTCTGAGGTTGCTAATGCTTTTGGCGTATCTGCACTGATCGTACCTTTAGGTGCTGCTGTGAAACCATCCGTAACAGCGGTAACGTTACCTGTTGTTGGGTCAACAGTGATAGTTTCACCATCAGTATTTACTGCAACATCAAAGATATTAGCGTTGGTATCAGGATCTTGAGTTGTCGTTACAGTGATTGATTGATCTTCAGACTTAACCACTTCTTTAGACGCTGCTACTTGCGTAGTTAACTGATCAACGTTAACACCATCTGTACCGGCTACACCTGGCGCAACATTAGTAATCGTGTTGCCACCATTATCAAGACCTTCGTTAGTGATACTAACTGGACCATTAGGACCGTTATTAATGGTTAGACCTTCATTGTTAACTAACGTATCCCCTAACTGAATGCTTCCGCCTTCGGTTAAGTCAATGTTCTGAGCTAACTGAACATTAATACTACCATCAGTAGCATCAGCTACCGTTCTGATATTGCCTGTCGTACCTGACTCTGCGCCACCTGTTACAGTAAGCACTTCGCTTGGGTTGCGAGTTACCACTTCGCCGTTATCACCTGTGTACTGTTGTTCAGTAGTGTTGATAGCGTTAAAGACATCACCACCGTTAACTACTGATTGATTACCTTCAGTGATGTAGTTGGTGGTACCACCTTGAGCAAC
>NW_027920008.1:0-228 GCF_054177405.1 Leptonychotes weddellii
CAGCTCCCAGCAGACCCCCCAGGCACAAGTGCCCTGACCTCTACTCCAGCCCCTTCAGTCCTGCCTCCCCACAGCCACACCTCGTCTGCAAAATGCAAATCTTCACAAGCTGCTTGCTGCCCAGAGCCCTCCCGGGCTCCCCAGCACCCTCGGGATCAGGCTATAGCCCTGACGCCCTGCTCGTGGAACCACCGCGGCGAGGGTTGTTCATCCACGTGCCCCAGAGCA
>NW_027920009.1:0-228 GCF_054177405.1 Leptonychotes weddellii
CCGCATCGGGCTCCCTGCTCGGCAGGGAGTCTGCTTCTCCCTCTGACCCTCCTCCCTCTCATGCTCTCTGTCTCTCATTCTCTCTGTCTCAAATAAATAAATAAAATCTTTAAAAAAAAAAATAATAATAATAATAAATATATTTAAGCAAAACAAAAGTGAGCTGGCTTAAAGAAAAATATGAATTAATTAAATGATGATATAGGTGAAATATGGATATGGGAAAAA
>NW_027920010.1:0-228 GCF_054177405.1 Leptonychotes weddellii
ACGTTAGTCACCATACATCATTAGTTTTTGATGTAGTGATCCATGATTCATTGTTTTCATATAACACCCAGTGCTCCATGCAGTACGTTCCCTCCTTAATACCCACCACCACGCCAACCCATCCCCCCACCCACCTCCCCTCCAAAATCCTCAGTCTGTTTCTCGGAGCCCATAGTTTCTCATTGTTCGTCTCCCCCTCCGATTTCTCCCCTTCATTTTTCCCTTCCT
>NW_027920011.1:0-228 GCF_054177405.1 Leptonychotes weddellii
GTCTTCAAATGAAATCTTACACAGAAAAAAGTTCTCTATAGACAATGAGAGCTCATAGCTAACATTTCTGAGTTCCTATTAGTATATTTATGCTAATATTTATGGAGTGTACTAAGTACTGTATGTACATTATCTCCTATAAGGATATGTGGCTGAAGTGATGGTTGAGATCCTAGTCCACGCCTGGAAAACCAGGATGAGCAGTCACCAACTCCCCCAAACACACAC
>NW_027920012.1:0-228 GCF_054177405.1 Leptonychotes weddellii
CTCTCCTTATTTCTGTCAGTTTTTGCCTCTTTTTTTTGTTTTTGAAACGCTATTATTAGATGCATTTAAAATTGTTTATGGCTTCCTTTTTCATTGAACTTCCATGATCATGAAATTTTTACCTTTATTTTTGGTTACTTGAAGCCTACCTTTTGTCTTGAAGCCTACTTTTTTTTTGAGAGTATATATAGCCACATCAATTTTCTGATGTTTAATGATATCTTGGTC
>NW_027920013.1:0-228 GCF_054177405.1 Leptonychotes weddellii
GATATATTAGAATAGCCTTATTAGAGAGATTTTTTTTTTTTAAAGATTTTATTTATTTATTTGAGAGAGAGAGAATGAGAGAGAGAGAACACATGAGAGGGGATAGGGTCAGAGGGCAAAGCAGACTCCCTGCCGAGCAGGGAGCCCGATGCGGGACTCGATCCCGGGACTCCAGGATCATGACCTGAGCCGAAGGCAGTCGCTTAACCAACTGAGCCACCCAGGCGC
>NW_027920014.1:0-228 GCF_054177405.1 Leptonychotes weddellii
AAGCAGGCTCCCCGCAGAGCAAGGAGCCTGATGCGGGGCTCGATCCCAGGACCCTGGGAACATGACCTGAGCCAAAGGCAGATGCTTAACAACTGAGCCACCCAGGCGCCCCTCAGCATTCCTTTTTATTTTATTCAGTTGTAATCACTGTTACCCATCAGGGGTTTGCACAAACACTTTGATATTCCATTATTAACAGATATGATCCCAAAAGCCCATTTTTAAAGA
>NW_027920015.1:0-228 GCF_054177405.1 Leptonychotes weddellii
ACCTCAACAGATGGAACCACGTCCCTGGCACCTGTGAGGATGGACCTCGGCAGATGGAACCATGCCGCCCCCCCGCACTGGTGAGCATGGTCCTCGGCAGATGGAACCACGGCCCCGGCACTGTGAGGATGGACCTCAACAGAGGGAACCACGCCCCTGGCACCTGTGAGGATGGACCTCGGCAGACGGAACCACGCCCCGGCACCTGTGAGGATGGACCTCAACAGA
>NW_027920016.1:0-228 GCF_054177405.1 Leptonychotes weddellii
TGATGGTAACCTTTGAAGCACAAAAGTTTTTAATTTCTTTTTTTTTTTTTAAAGATTTTATTTATTTATTTGAGACAGAGAGAATGAGAGAGAGAGAGCACATGAGAGGGGGGAGGGTCAGAGGGAGAAGCAGACTCCCCGCCGAGCAGGGAGCCCGATGCGGGACTCGATCCAGGGACTCCGGGATCATGACCTGAGCCGAAGGCAGTCGCTTAACCAACTGAGCCA
>NW_027920017.1:0-228 GCF_054177405.1 Leptonychotes weddellii
CTAAATACCATCGCTTTAGGGGTTAGGGCGTCAGCACATGCATTCTGGGGGAACACAAACATTCAGTCCATAACAGTGCCTGTGGTGGCGGAGGGCCTCCTAAAGGGAGAAGTGCCAATGGCATTCAGAGCTAGGGAGACAGAGGGCCTTTCATGGGGCCAGGTTAGGTGTGGGACTTCAGGGTCATCAGCCCAGAAGGAAAAGTGGGGGTGTGAGGGTGCAGGAGCC
>NW_027920018.1:0-1382 GCF_054177405.1 Leptonychotes weddellii
AAAAGAACTAAAATCTAACCAAGTCGAAATCAAAAAGGCTATTAATGAGTTGCAATCAAAAATGGAGGCTCTAACTGCTAGGATAAATGAGGCAGAAGGAAGAATTTGTAATACAGAAGACCAAATGATGGAAAATAAAGAAGCTGAGAAAAAGAGAGATAAACAACTACTGGATCATGAGGGCAGAATTTGAGAGATAAGTGATAACATAAGACAAAACAATATTAGAATAATTGGGATCCTAGAAGAAGAAGAAAGAGAGAGAGGGGCAGAAGGTATATTGGAGCAAATTATAGCAGAGAACTTCCCTAATTTGGGGAAGGAAACAGGCATCAAAATCCAGGAGGCACAAAGAACCCCCCTCAAAATCAATAAAAATAAGTCAACACCCCAAGATCTAATAGTAAAAGTTACAAGTCTCAGAGACAAAGAGAAAATCCCGAAAGCAGCTCGGGACAAGAGATCTGTAACTTAGAATGGTAGAAACATTAGATTAACAACAGACCTATCCACAGAGACCTGGCAGGCCTGAAAGGACGGGCATGATATCTTCAGAGCACTAAATGAGAAAAATATGCAGCCAAGAATACTCTATCCAGCTAGGCTGTCATTGAAAATAGAAGGAGAGATAAAAAGCTTCCAGGACAAACAAAAACTAAAGGAATTTGCAAACACAAAACCAGCCCTACAAGAGATACTGAAAGGGGTCCTCTAAGCAAAGAGACAGCCTAAAAGTAACATAGACCAGAAAGGAATGCAGACAATATACAGTAACAGTCACCTTACAGGCAATACAATGGCACTAAATTCATATCTTTCCATAGTTACCCTGAATGTAAATGAGCTAAAGGCAGGAGACTAGAACAAAGTCATACCCTAGAGATTTAGGGTATATTTTGGTCTGTTAGAAGAAACTGTATCCCTGCATATGTTCGGACCACAATGCTTTGAAACTAGAACTCAACCACAGGAGGAAGGTCAGAATGAACTCAAATGCATGGAGGCTAAAGAGCATCCTACTAAACAATGATTGGGTCAACCAGGAGATTAAAGAAGAATTAAAAAAATTCATGGAAACAAGTGAAAATGAGAACAAAACTGTTCAAAATCTTTGGGCTGCAGCAAGGCAGTCCTAAGAAGAAAGTATATAGCAATACAAGCCTTTCTCAAGAAACAAGAAAGGTCTCAAATACACAACCTAACCCTACACCTAAAGGAGCTGGAGAAAGAACAGCAAATAAAGCCTAAACCCAGCAGGAGAAGAGAAATAATAAAGATCAGAGCAGAAATCAATGAAATAGAAACCAAAAGAGCAGTAGAACAGATCAACAAAACTAGGAGCTGGTTCTTTGAAAGAATTAACAAGATTGATAAACCCCTGG
>NW_027920019.1:0-228 GCF_054177405.1 Leptonychotes weddellii
AGTCTACTGTGGTTTCTGGTAGACTTTTCTCTCTCTCTCTTTTTTTTTTTTTTTAAAGATTTTATTTATTTATTTGAGAGAGAGAGAATGAGAGAGAACACATGAGAGGGGATAGGGTCAGAGGGCAAAGCAGACTCCCTGCCGAGCAGGGAGCCCAATGCGGGACTCGATCCAGGGACTCCAGGATCATGACCTGAGCTGAAGGCAGTCGCTTAACCAACTGAGCCA
>NW_027920020.1:0-228 GCF_054177405.1 Leptonychotes weddellii
TGACACTTAGGCTTCCTGATCTTTGAAGAGCTTCTCAGACACAAAGCATCTGACCTTAGGGATAAGACGCTTCTCATCTATAAAATGGGAGCAGGGAACGCCTGTCCTTCCCCACCTTGCAGGATGTTTGTGAAGGTAAATTAAAAGAACAGGTCTTTTTTCACATTTGTTAAAGCATCTTGAAACTCAAGAATCCATTGGATGTTGGCTGTTGAGCATTTTAGAGCA
>NW_027920021.1:0-228 GCF_054177405.1 Leptonychotes weddellii
AGACGCTCTCCAACTCCAACCCTGACTGAGAGTCCTGCATCCTTCCAGGGTCGGCTCTGCTTTGTGTGCTTTAGTCCAATGTCCATCTTCCCATTTTACATAAGAACATGGAACTCCAGGGGCGCCTGGGTGGCTCAGTCGGTTAAGCGACTGCCTTCGGCTCAGGTCATGATCCTGGAGTCCTGGGATCGAGTCCCGCGTCGGGCTCCCTGCTCGGCGGGGAGCCTG
>NW_027920022.1:0-228 GCF_054177405.1 Leptonychotes weddellii
CGGCTTTGGGCCAGCGCTGCCTCCTCCATCCTCAACACGGACTCGAATGCAGATTTTAGCTTCAATGTACAGGCTATATCCAGTACTGGTGGGAAGATTTCTGTTTCCTTATGCACTAAGAAATGAAGCGGTGTCTGTCCTCTTAAGGGAAATCATGTATTTTCTTATTTTTGCCTCATCTGTTAAATCAGACAAAGGTCATATAAAATTCTGCTGGGTATCTCTGAA
>NW_027920023.1:0-228 GCF_054177405.1 Leptonychotes weddellii
CCCCCCCCCCCCCCCCCCCCCCGAGGGGTTCGCCTGGTGGTGGGTATTGAGGAGGGCACATTCTGCATGGAGCACTGGGTGTTATGCACAAACAATGAATCATGGAACACTTCATCTAAAATTAATGATGTAATGTATGGGGATTAACATAAGAAAAATAAAAGAAAAAAAAGAAAAAATAAAAAAAAAACTAAAAGACAACCTATGGAATGGGAGAAGATATTTGCG
>NW_027920024.1:0-228 GCF_054177405.1 Leptonychotes weddellii
ATCCCAGATCTCATAATAGTTTGAAAATCTAACTTTTATTACTAAAATATATTTTTAAGAGAAAAATTCTAAATTTCATAGTCTATTCTGATTGATTCTTTGTAATCATTTTTGGGCTACATAATTTTATTTATTTATTTGTTTGTTTGTTTTTGTTATACTCACAGTTACACTTTATTACATGAAAAGGATACAGGTTGAAATCAGCAAGGGAAGAGGCAACTGGGG
>NW_027920025.1:0-228 GCF_054177405.1 Leptonychotes weddellii
AATAAATAAAATCTTAAAAAAAAAAAAACAAAAAAAACACAGAAACAATAATTTTCAGAGTCTGAAGAGACCTTAGAAATCATCCAAACCAACCTCCATATTTTCCGGGCTAGAAAAGTACAGGGCTAAGAAGAAAACAAATATGACTAGCTCACACGTTTTGTGTCAGATGTGCAACTTGAATGCATGTTTCTTGATTCGTGGACCAGTTATCCTCTTGCAGTTTTA
>NW_027920026.1:0-228 GCF_054177405.1 Leptonychotes weddellii
AAGCCTGTGGCCCCACCTCTGTGAGATCATCTTGGACTAACTCCACTGCTCCTCTCTAGGATGGCCTTCTCTCCTTCCTGCATCTTCTTCTTCTCCACGTCCCATTAAGTCTAGGGGAAGTAACAACTATTTACAAAGAAGATACTCTTATTTTTTTAAAGGTTTTATTTATTTATTTGAGAGAAACAGAGAGCACACACGCACAAGCAGGGGGAGGGGCAGAGGAAG
>NW_027920027.1:0-228 GCF_054177405.1 Leptonychotes weddellii
AATTCTTATATTTTTAATTTTTTAATATTATTATATCATACCTCAGTACCTTATTTTTTAATTTTATCAAAAAGGATTTTTTGTTTTATTAGGATGAGATTTCATTTCCCTATCCCTATATCTAACCCAGTCCTGTTGTCTGAGAATACTGCCGAGATGGGCCAGAGCTAAGTAGGTGAAGATTCATGGTCCATCACAGCGGCCAGATCATTGGGAAAAATGTCCTGA
>NW_027920028.1:0-1382 GCF_054177405.1 Leptonychotes weddellii
TTTATTTATTTATTTATTTATTTTTTAAAGCTTTTACTTAAATTCCAGTTAGTTAACATACAGTGTAATATTAGTTCCAGATGTACAATATAGTGATTCAACACTTCCATTCAACACCCAGTGATGAGCTTGATTTACTGAACTCTGTATACAACTAGTGATATCTCATTTTTATAAAGAAACATGGGATATTTATTTATTTAGAGAGACAGCATGTGTGAGTGGGGCAGGGAGGGGCAGAGGGTAAGGGAGACAGAGAATCTTAAGCAGGCTCCATGCCTAGTGTGGAGCCCACAATCCTGAGATCATGACCTGAGCCGAAATCAAGAGTTGGGCACTTAAATGACTGAGCCACCAGGTGTCCTAAGAAACATGGGACATTTATAAACAATTCACACACTAAGCCATTAGGTGAATCTCAATGTTGAAAAGTCAGTACACATGGATCATTTTTTCTAACTACACTTGTCATGATGAGCACCAGGTTTTGTATGGAATCGTTGAATCACTATATTGTACATCTGAAACTAATATAACACTGTATGTTAACTAATGGGATTAATTTAAAATCTTTTTTAAAAAAGGAGGAAAAAAAAAGAAAAAAAAAAGAACTACCCTATGATCTAGTAATCACACTACTGGGTATTTACCCAAAGAATACAAAAACACTAATTTGAAAAGTTGTTTGTGCCTTTATGTTTGTTGCAGCATTATTTACAATAGCTAAACTATGGAAGTAGCCTGTGTCCATGGATAGATGAATGGATAAAGAAGATGTGGATATTTATATATGGTTACTATGGGGAAATGATAAGGGGAATGTGTAAAATAGGTGAAGGGGATTAAGGTGTGTGCTTATCGTGATGAGCACTGAGTAATGTACAGAATTAATGAATCACTATTTTGTACACCTGAAACCAATATAACACTGTACGTTAACTAATAAAAATTAATTAATTAACTAATTATTAATTAACTTTGAGAGAGAGAGAGTGCGCACACAGGGGGTGGAGGGGCAGAGGGAGAAGGAGAGAGAATCTTAAGCATGTTCCACACCCAACATGGACCCTGAGGTGGGGCTCGATCTCATGACCCTGAGATCATGACCTGAGCCAAAATCAAGAACTGGGCACTTAACTGACTGAGACACCCAGGAGCCTCAAACTAAGCTGAAATCAAAACAAAAAAAAAATTTTTTTTGTCTCCCAGAAACAGAAATCTCAAGTAAAAACTGCATAAAAATCAAGGTTATTTCATCAGCAAAACAAAAAAACAGCCTACTGAATGGTAGAAGATATTTGTAAATGATATATCTCATAAAATTAATGTCCAAAATATATAAAAATGTATACAACTCAACACCACAAAACCCCAAATAACCC
>NW_027920029.1:0-228 GCF_054177405.1 Leptonychotes weddellii
CTATCAGACTGGCAAAAACATTCTCTCCTACTAATATTGGAAATATTGAAGGGGTCTAATATTGGAGATAGAGGATAATTTGACACTACCAGAATTGTTTTAAAGCACATTCTTTTTGGCCCAGCAATCACCTTTAGGAACCTACTTTTTTTTTTTTTAAAGATTTTTTATTTATTTATTTGAGACAGAGAGAATGAGAGACAGAGAGCATGAGAGGGAGGAGGGTCA
>NW_027920030.1:0-228 GCF_054177405.1 Leptonychotes weddellii
CTGGATATTTATAAGAGATAGGACATTGCAAACAAATAAACTCCTAGGGTTCCCAGTAAACTTTGGCTTTGCCCAGCTGTCTTCCCATCGGCTCTCTGGTTGCATCTTTGTTTCACGCTGTGCGATTGGGGCATATTGGTGCCAAGTGTGGGCAGAGGGAGATCTCAGAAGGACAAAGCCTGAGGCCCAGGAAGCCTGAGCGGGGAAGCTGGTGACAGAGAGGCCCAG
>NW_027920031.1:0-228 GCF_054177405.1 Leptonychotes weddellii
CAAGCGCAATCAGCCGGACACAAAAAGACAATATTGTCTTATTTCCCCTACATGAGGCACCTGAAATTGTAAAATACATAGACACAGGAAGTAAACCAACGGTTACCAGAGGCCTGGGAAGAGGAGAATGAGGAGTTATTGTTGAAGCGGTACGAGTTTCAGTTTGGGAGGCTGAAGTTCCGGAGGTGAATGGTGGGTGGTTGCCCAACAATATGAATGTGCTTAATG
>NW_027920032.1:0-228 GCF_054177405.1 Leptonychotes weddellii
ACAGTGCGTACCCATGCATGCCCTGCACGCCCCGCACGGTTGTAAGTGTTTCACACAGATTACCTCACTAAATCCTTCCCTCAACCCTGGGATAGAGGGACAGTGAACGGATCCAACTTACAGACGGGAGACTCAGCCCCAAGAGGTCATGGGCCCCACCCAAGGTCACGGAGGATGAGGCAGCCAGAAGATGGCAGAGCCCACCCTCCTTCCCTCCCCTCGGCTGTC
>NW_027920033.1:0-228 GCF_054177405.1 Leptonychotes weddellii
AAGTGCCCAAGAAGGAATCTCTGCTGAGAGTCCCCTTTACTTGCTTTTTGCCAACATTACTGCTCTCATCATGTCTGTTTGCTAGTTCTACTGGCCTGAGAGAAGTTAAAGCCCCATTGTAGACAATGGCTGCCACTTCTGTTCCTGGGTCAGTTGACTCTAATTCCTATACCTTCTCTGTAATTCTTTTTTTTTTTTTTTAAAGATTTTATTTATTTATTTGAGACA
>NW_027920034.1:0-228 GCF_054177405.1 Leptonychotes weddellii
AAGCTGATAATTTATTACCAAACATGTTCTTCTTCCAGAAGATTATCATTCTCTAAGCTACTACAAGCTAAATATCTTAGTAACAAACATTAAAACACATAGCTGAGGGGCGCCTGGGCAGCACACTCAGTTGAGTGTCCGCCTCTTGATTTTGGCCCAGGTCGTGATCTCATGGACTGTGGGATGGAGCCCCACTTCTGGCCACCCGCTCAGCCAGAGTCTGCTGGG
>NW_027920035.1:0-228 GCF_054177405.1 Leptonychotes weddellii
CCAGATATAAAAACATTCACCCAAGCTCAAAATTAAAGCAACATAATACTGCCTCATAAATAGATGAACCAATAGAATAAAAAGGAAAGTCCAGAAAAAGAACACAAACACCAAACCTGAAAACTGAACCATTGGATAATATTGGGAAAATTAGGTAGCTATCTGGGAAATATTAATGTTGAACTCATACACTACTCTGGGTTCCATGATATGTTCCAAATGGATCAA
>NW_027920036.1:0-228 GCF_054177405.1 Leptonychotes weddellii
CCCACCAGCCCCTCATTTCTCTCAATTCATTGGGCCCTGGGCTGCTCACTGAATAATACAGAGCATAGGGAACCTGCGTTTTAATGCTTTGAGGCAGATATTAACAGAGTTTTAAAAATCTTTAGGATGATTTTTTTTACATGTTCTTTTCCAAGATTATCTCCCCCACTGCAACTGTTTAACTTCCTGGTCCCAGGCACTCTGCAGCCAACTCCCACATCAACACCA
>NW_027920037.1:0-228 GCF_054177405.1 Leptonychotes weddellii
AGAAGTGGTGTCACAGGCCCCACCCAGCGCATGGCCAGGTCTACCCCAGGGCTCTATTGTCTGCTGTTAGGAGCCTCAGGGTTTGCCTCAGTGGGCAGCCCAGCCCTCTGGCTGCTTCAACCCAGGACCTGATGTTCTAGCTTGTGAGCATCGAGAAGAGGCTTTTGTTTCTGGCAGGTGCAGATTCCCAGGAAGGCATAATCATACTTGGTATGAGGAGAAGAGCAT
>NW_027920038.1:0-228 GCF_054177405.1 Leptonychotes weddellii
GCGAACTTTATTTCATACTCTCTAGTTCAAAGTTCTAGTACTAAAACCATATGATTGATAGTCTTCAATTCACTGAACCAAAAAATACAGTTGATTCAGTGAATTGAAGCTGGAAACCTCCCAATATCCATTGGAAAACAGAAGAGTCAGAACTCCGCAATAGCCTTTGGTGGCCTGTGGAAGAATCATTGAACCATCAATATTGAATAATTATTTACAAAAACTAGA
>NW_027920039.1:0-1382 GCF_054177405.1 Leptonychotes weddellii
AAAGAAATACTGCTGCCTGTGACAACATGGATGGACCCTGAGGTCATTATATTAAGTGAAATTAGTCAAACAGAGAAAGACAAAATACAGTATAATCTCACTTATATGTGGATAGTTAAAACAGACATACCCACAAACTCATAGATAGAGAACAGATTAGTGGTCACCAGAAGTAGGGGGTGAGGGGTGGGAGAAATGGGGTGAATGGGATCAAAAGGTACAAACTTCCAGTTATAAAATAAATCATGGGGATATAATGCAGAGCATGGTAACTGTTGATAATACTATATTGCATGTTTGAAAGTTGCTAAGAGAATAGACTTAAAGTTATTATAAGAAAAAAACTTTTTTGTAACTGTATAGACAGATGTTAACTAGACTCATTATAGTAATCATTTTGCCATATATATATGAAATTATTATGTAGTACACATGAAACTAATATTACATGTCCATTATACCTCAATTAAAAAAAGGAAGAGCAATGTACTATAACACAAGGATAGAAAAGAACTGTTCCAACATGAATGAATTTCACAAATGTCATGTTGAGTAGAGAATCCAGATTTAAAAAAAAGAATATATACTGTATGATTCAATTTATAAGTTCAAGAACAGACAGCACTAAGCTACAATTATCCAACCCCACCAGTGGTTGCCTCTGGGTGGGAGTGAACTAGTACCAACTGGAAAGAAATAAAAAAAACTTCTATAGTGCTAGACTCACTCTACATCTTAATCTGGGTGATGATTCATGGTTATAAATATGTTTAAAAATGACTAAGCTGTACACTTAAAATGAGCTCACTTTAAACATTTTATGTATGTTATACCTCAAACAGGGAATAAAAGTGGGTACAAATGATTTAGAAGGAACTTCTGAAGACATCCAAATGGCCAATAGACACATAAAAAAGGCTCAATGTCACTCGGCATCAGGGAAATCCAAATCAAAACCTCAATGAGATACCACTTCACACCAGTCAGAATGGCTAAAATTAACAAGTCAGGAAATGACAGATGTTGATGGGGATGCGGAAGAAGGGGAACCTTCCTACACTGTTGGTGGGAATGCAAGCTGGTGCAGCCACTGTGGAAAACAATATGGAGGTTCCTCAAAAAATTGAAAATAGAGCTACCCTACGATCCAGCAATTGCACTACTGGGTATTTACCCCAAAGATACAAATGTAGGGATCCGAAGGGGTACATGCACCCCGATGTTTATAGCAGCAATGTCCACAATAGCCAAAGCGTGGAAAGAGCCAAGATGTCCATCGACAGATGAATGGATAAAGAAGATGTGGTATACAATGGAATATTATGCAGCCATCAAAAGGAATGAGATCTTGCCATTTGCAATGATGTGGATGGAACTGGAGG
>NW_027920040.1:0-228 GCF_054177405.1 Leptonychotes weddellii
CTGCTGTTATATCCCACTGCCTCTGAAGGAATGCCTAATGTCTCATCTGGGAGGTGACCCTCAAATTTTATAAAACATCTTAGTGCAATGGTTCTCAAACGTTACTATGTATCAGAACAGTTTGGAAGGCTTGATAAGATACAGATTGCTGTGTCTCACCCCCAGAGTTTCTGCTTCAGGAGGTCTGGGTAGGGAAAAAAGAATTTGCAACTTTTTAGAAAGTTCCCA
>NW_027920041.1:0-228 GCF_054177405.1 Leptonychotes weddellii
AAAGGATGATCTGAGATTTAGATTTCATAATGTGCATTCTTTTTTTTTAATACTAGCTTTGATTGTTTTTTCTCACTAATCTTTCAAACACCATTTTTCTTCTTCCATTTCAGTAGTAGGGTCTCCCCATGCAGGTTACATAAAGGGTTCATTAAGGTCTCAGATATCAGGAATCGGGTTAACCCCTTTGGTGGGTGCCAAAGTCTCACGAGGGCAGAAGGGAGGTCT
>NW_027920042.1:0-228 GCF_054177405.1 Leptonychotes weddellii
AATTTGTCATTCTCTGTCTTTAAGTTAGGCGAAGTGTACAGTTTCATGTTGAAATTATTTTTCCCTTCTTGTTCTTTCATGTTAGCTGGCAAGGATATTTGGAGACATGTTTTGTAATGCATCCAGTGTTGTTCTTGGCTACATGTGTTATGACAGTTTAAGAGTGTCCTTTAAAAGAAGCATTAGTATTGAATACTTTTATCCCTGGGGCAAAAATATGATCACTAA
>NW_027920043.1:0-228 GCF_054177405.1 Leptonychotes weddellii
ACTGGAATCAATCAGTTTTGTTGGAGAAGCAGGCTGATAAAGGAAGACCTATTTCAATGATGCCTTCCTTTTAACCAATTGTTCTCCAGCACAGTATTATGAGTCTCATTTAGGGGGAATGTGTATGTGATAATCTGCACACCCACTTCTAGAACTCTGGGATGCTAAGGAAGGCCGCCTGGAAGCCTATCTGTAGAAAAGGCATTCTTAAGGTTTTCAGACACTGCA
>NW_027920044.1:0-228 GCF_054177405.1 Leptonychotes weddellii
CAGAAGCCTGAGGCGGGATTCCACCTTAATTATTTCTTGCAGTAATTCTGGGTACATTGCAAATATAAGTAATTACAGATATAAATTTCCCCAAAAAAGTGATTTGGACCCAAATTACAAGGAAGATGAGAGATCTCAAATCATATATTTAAAGTTTCCATTGATTATGACCTCTGTATTTTGCTTTAAAAATGCTTATTGTGATGTTTTTCTTGTTTCCATTACATC
>NW_027920045.1:0-228 GCF_054177405.1 Leptonychotes weddellii
CAAAGAAGACATACAAATGGCTAACAGACACACGAAAAAAATGCTCCACATCACTAGCTATCAGGGAAATACAAATCAAAACTACAACTGGGGAGGGTATGTGCTATGGTGAGCACTGTGAATTGTGTAAGACTGATGAATCACAGACCTGTACCTCTGAAACAAATAATACATTATATGTTTGAAAAAAAAAAAAAAAAGAAGATAGTAGGAAGGGAAAAATGAAGA
>NW_027920046.1:0-228 GCF_054177405.1 Leptonychotes weddellii
AAGCATTTAATCCTCATACTAAATCTATAAGATTGGCATGATTAGCCCCATTTTCACAGGAGAAAACTAAAGCCCAGGGAGATTAAGCGTCTTGCCAAAGTCACATCATTAGAAAAGAGTGCACTTGGGATCTGAATCATGTTCTTAACCTTTCCACCACCCCCTAACCCCGGACCCACCTCCCTTACCTCACACTTTACGTTTGAGAAAGAAAATGTGTTCTACACC
>NW_027920047.1:0-228 GCF_054177405.1 Leptonychotes weddellii
CACCTGGGTGGCTCAGTTGATTAAGCGACTGCCTTTGGCTCAGGTCATGATCCTGGAGTCCCGGGATCGAGTCCCGCATCGGGCTCCCTGCTCTGCAGGGAGTCTGCTCCTCCCTCTGACCCTCCCCCCTCTCATGTGCTCTCTGTCTCTCTCATTCTCTCTGTCTCAAATAAATAAATAAAATCTTTAAAAAAAAAAAAGTACAGGAAAGGGAGGGAAAGGAAAATA
>NW_027920048.1:0-228 GCF_054177405.1 Leptonychotes weddellii
GGTGGTGGGTATTGAGGAGGGCACATTCTGCATGGAGCACTGGGTGTTATGCACAAACAATGAATCATGGAACACTACATCTAAAACTAATGATGTAATGTATGGGGATTAACATAAGAATAAAAATATATATATATATATTATTCTAATGATAGATGTAAAAATTTAAGGTAAGGTATATAACATACACAGATTTTTTTTTCAGTTCTTTGGTCAACAGTCAACATA
>NW_027920049.1:0-228 GCF_054177405.1 Leptonychotes weddellii
ACAAACAATGAATCATGGAACACTTCATCTAGAACTAATGATGTAATGTATGGGGATTAACATAAGAATAAAAAAAAAAAAAAGAAGAAAGGAGGAACTTCTAGAATGTACTCTATGTCATACCTAATAGAATATCTTTGCTTAGGCCACAACTGGTCACACTGGATCTTAAGATGGAGAGGACCACACCTGCTAGTTTTCAGGTGGGACTGGCCACGCCAGAAAGAC
>NW_027920050.1:0-1382 GCF_054177405.1 Leptonychotes weddellii
CTAGAGAAAAAGCAACAAACGACGCCTAAGCCATGCATTAGAAGAGAAATAATTCAAATTAGAGCAGAAATCAATGAATTAGAAACCAGAAACATAGTAGATCAGATCAATGAAACTAGAAGGTTCTTTGAAAGAATTAATAAGATTGATAAACCACTGGCCAGACTTATCCAAAGAAAAGAGAAAGGACCCAAATTAATAAAATGATGAATGAAAGGGGAGAGATCACGACTAACACCAAGGAAATAGAAACAATTATTAGAAATTATTAGCAACAACTATATGCCAATAAACTGAGCAATCTGGATGAAATGGAGGCCTTCCTGGAATCCTATAAGCTGCCAAGACTGAAACAGGAAGAAATTGACAACCTGAATAGGCCAATAACCAGTTACGAGGTTGAAGCAGTGATCAAAAACCTCCGAACAAACAAGAGTCAGGGCCTGATGGATTTCCTGGGGAATTGAAACAAACATTCAAAGAAGAAATAATACCTATTCTACTGAAGCTGTTTCAAAAAATAGAAACAGAAGGAAAGCTTCTGGACTCATTCTATGAGGCCAGCATTACCTTAATCCCCAAACCAGGCAAAGACCCCATCAAAAAGGAGAATTTCAGACCGATATCCCCAATGAGTATGGATTCCAAAATCCTCAACAAAATCCTAGCTAATGGGATCCAACAATACATTCAAAGTATCATCCACCACGACCAAGTGGGATTTATCTCCGGGATGCAAGGGTGGTTCAACATTCTCAAATCAATCAATGTGATAGAACAGATTAATAAGAGGAGGGAGAAGAACCATACGATCCTCTCAATTGATGCAAAAAAAACATTTGACAAAATACAACATCCTTTCCTGATTAAAACTCTCCAGAGTATAGGGATAGAGGGAACATTCCTCGAGCTCATAAAATCCATCTATGAAAAACCCACAGGGAATATCATCCTCAATGGGGAAAAGCTGAGAGCCTTTCCCTTAAGATCAGGAACACGTCAAGGGTGCCCACTCTCACCACTGTTGTTCAACATAGTACTAGAAGTCCTAGCAACAGCAATCAGACAACAAAAAGAAATAAAATGTATTCAAATTGGCAAAGAAGAAGTCAAACTCTCTCTTTTTGCGGACAACATGATACTTTATGTGGAAAACCCAAAAGACTTCACCCCCAAATGACTAGAACTCATCCAGCAATTCAGTAATGTGGCAGGATACAAAATCAATGCACAGAAATCAGTTGCTTTCTTATACACTAACAACGCAACTGTAGAAAGAGAAATTAAAGAAACGATTCCATTTACAATAGCACCAAAAACCATAAGATACCTCGGAATAAACCTAACCAAAGAGGTAAAGGATCTATACTCTAGGAACTACA
>NW_027920051.1:0-228 GCF_054177405.1 Leptonychotes weddellii
CAACTGACTGGGGTCCGCTCTGGGGCCATCGTAGGGGTCTGCGATTTTATGACGGCGTTTTTGCCCTTTCAGGGCCCACAGGTGGAGGAAGGCGTTAGCTGGCCGCGATGGAAGGAGGCAGCTCAGGTGGAAGGAGGGTGCGGTCCGGCCCAAAGGTGGCACTGGGATGACCGTTGTTCCTGGTGAGGCCGCCTGCCCCATCACAGGTGTGACCCTGAGGTCCAGCTC
>NW_027920052.1:0-228 GCF_054177405.1 Leptonychotes weddellii
TAGGAGAAACAACAAGGATACATTCGTATAAAGGCCACCAGTTTGTAAGCCAAGGAGTCAGGCCTCAGGAGAAGCCAAACCTGCCAACGCCTTGGTCTTGGACTTTGAGCTGCCAGAACTGTGAAGAAATAGATTTCTGTTGTTTAAGACATGCAGTTTGTAGTATTTTGTTATGGTAGCTCTAAAATACTAATACATCATAAATGGCAGTTTTAGGAATATTCTGCA
>NW_027920053.1:0-228 GCF_054177405.1 Leptonychotes weddellii
TGTACGAGGCCCAGAGGGCAGACGTGTGTGTGTGTGTGTGTGTGTGTGTGTACGAGGCCCCGGATCCGTGATCCGGCTTGTGTGTGTGTGTGTGTGTGTGTACACACGAGGCCCCGGATCCGTGATCCGGCTTTTGTTGTATTCGCACTCTGACATGATTCCTGGAGTTAGCAGCACCTGGGCTGAGCTCTGGGAGCCCAAGGTGCCTTGTTTCTATAGCAACCACAA
>NW_027920054.1:0-228 GCF_054177405.1 Leptonychotes weddellii
ATAGAAAATTACCTCCCAACAAATAAGAACATTATCTCCACTTTACAGGGGAGGAAACTGAGACCTACAGAGATTAAGTAACTTGTCCAAAGACACATAGGTTGTAGGTGGTACCAGTCTAGCCTGGGCACCAAAACCAGCACTCAACTACTATGGAATGTCTGTAAGAAACAGCAGAGGGTACACTTTTTTTTTTTTTAAAGATTTTATTTATTTATTTGAGAGAGA
>NW_027920055.1:0-228 GCF_054177405.1 Leptonychotes weddellii
GACACTGGAGAAGCTCTGAAAATGGAATAAAGTTACCCTTTTGTAAGAGTTATTTATATTTATAAGGGAAATCTCCATTTGTAAGGGTGCCTCCCTCCCTGTACTGGGCAGAGAAGGAAGATTCTAAATCTCCAGAAACTCTTAGCAATAGAAAAGGCAATGACTTAAATCTGCCTAACAACCTTCCCCTGTTGACTGTGCTTTTCCTGGCAACCTCCCATAACTGAC
>NW_027920056.1:0-228 GCF_054177405.1 Leptonychotes weddellii
AGTACAGTGGTAATCATACTGTAACATATGCATGTGTTGAATCAACAGGTGTACAACTTAAACTGACACAATGTTATATGTCAATGTATCTCATTAAAAATAAGTGTTTTAGTTTGCAAAGTGCTGTACAAGTTTATAAGAGCTGAACATTTAAATAGTTTTCAAATTGTGGTAAACTACATGCCACATAAAAGTTACCATCTCACCCATTTCTAAAGCCCCACTTCC
>NW_027920057.1:0-228 GCF_054177405.1 Leptonychotes weddellii
ACTCGTCTGTGAAAGGAATCTGCTGAATATTGCCTAGAGAGTTCTGGCTTTAAGGAAGATCTCATCCCAGATAAGAACCTGTAATTAAAGGCTAAAATAGAGAGGATACTTTTGAAAATGGTATCCTTTAACAACATCCCCCAACTAGTCACAAAAACACCTAATGAAGAAAAAGAGAGGAGTGGGCGGAGCAAGATGGTGGAGGAGTAGGAGACCTGGATTTCGTCT
>NW_027920058.1:0-228 GCF_054177405.1 Leptonychotes weddellii
CAGAGTGCACGGGGCAGGGGCACCGCCGGCTCTCCCATGTCAGGAGTTCCATTGATCAGCAGGGCTTTCACACTGCATGAGTCTACAGGGCTCCATCACATAGGCAGCAGAGTCTATTGAACCCCCTGAGCTCCCCCAGGGAATGGTCAGTGCACAGCCAGCACAACCGGACCCAGTAGTTCTAGATCAGGGCCTATTTTTGGTGGGACCATGAAGTCGGTACTATGA
>NW_027920059.1:0-228 GCF_054177405.1 Leptonychotes weddellii
GGACTTGAATCATAGTGAAGGATTTGTAGTTTTTTTTTTTTTAAAGATTTTATTTATTTATTTGAGAGAGAGAGAATGAGAGACAGAGAGCATGAGAGGGAGGAGGGTCAGAGGGAGAAGCAGACTCCCTGCCGAGCAGGGAGCCCGATGCGGGACTCGATCCCAGGACTCCAGGATCATGACCTGAGCCGAAGGCAGCCGCTTAACCAACTGAGCCACCCAGGCGCC
>NW_027920060.1:0-228 GCF_054177405.1 Leptonychotes weddellii
TCTGGTTGGAAATAGGGAGAATGGAGAGGAAATAGTAATAGTTTTAAAGTTCAACAGGATAAATGCTGGATTTCTCTGGACTATGTTTCCAGTTCTAGGAAAAGCCCTCTGCTGGTGTGGGCTTCAACTTCCAGGCTCTTGGTGCTGCTCTTGGAGTCATTCTTCCTTTCTTTGAAAGGTGACACACGTTTGCAGTTGAATAATTTTATCCGATGGCTTCCTGCCACA
>NW_027920061.1:0-12767 GCF_054177405.1 Leptonychotes weddellii
TCGGGCTCCCTGCTCGGCGGGGAGTCTGCTTCTCCCTCTGACCCTCCCCCCCTCATGCTTTCTCTCTCATTCTCTCTCTCAAATAAATAAATAAAATCTTTAAAAAAAAATAAAAGGAATTTGGTTAAGTCACAGAACGGCCTGGAGTACTGTAGAGCCAGGATGTGGGTCCTGAGGGCAGGACGGATAGGAGGGAAGACAGACAGAAACACAGGCAAGCGCCCAGGCCTGGAACAGATCGGTGAGGGCTTTGCTACCCCCCACCATAAGCTGTTGCTGCTGATGCCTTTGCCAAGCTTCCCCTGGCCATTCCTGCATCTCGCTTGCTCTGAATTAGAAATCCTAGCTCGGAACATGAGATTCGCTAAGCAGAAGTCATACACCCGGATACCTGTTGACTGTTGAGGAGAAAGTCAGAAAAGTGATTATTCTGCTTTTTTCCTACTATAGTAGGAAATGGGCTCTGCTTCCTACAAGGTAAGAATCTTGTAGTAAGGCCTCTCCAACCTAGGGAAGGGATTTAGACTGTACATGAAATAATGTCTCCCTCTGTACCTGCAAATCCCTTCTCTGTGGTTCACCTCTTCCCCAAACCCTCTATGTCTAAGTCTTGGGATTTTGGAATATCCACCCAAAAAGTCTTCCAGTATCTCTGCTATTTATTCTGATGTAATAAAATTCAGATCAACTTCCTGGTTAAATGGGGTGTGGGGAATCCAAAGAAGCTAGAAAATAAAGAGCAGTATTCAAGAAAAAATTGACACCCAAAGTTGGCTTTTATTATCCCTTTAGGATTCTTTCTGTTCTTGTGGCCCCTGCCACAGAGACAGCCTTGTGATCATTGGCTCAGACATTCGCCCTTAGATCTAATACACACGGAATAGATCATTGGCTTACTTGAATTCCCAAGTTCCAAAAGAAACAGGGTAATCTGTTTTCTTTTTTTGTTTGATTGATTTTTGTAATAAACTAAGCACAAAGGCAAGACTAGTGAATGTCATTTCATGGTCTCAGTGTACCTATACAGAAAAATACTAATATGGCACAGTGTGGTTTTTAAAATGGCCAAATTTACAGGAAGCTTCTTCTTCTCCTTCTTCACCTCCTTCGCCTTCTCCTTCCCCTTCCCCTTTTTCCTTTCCTCCTCCTCCTTCTTCTTCCTCTTCTTCTTTTTCTTCATGTTAAGGGAAAGACTAAATCTGAAAGCGTTTTAGAGCCATATTAATGTATGGTATGTATGTCCTATGGCTTGAGTTATCTAAATGGTATTCCAAAGAATGACAAAATTATTAAGTTAACATTTAGTATCTGATTGTATACAGTCTTTTACCCACAGGAGATTTTCTGCACAGCACAGATACAATCTGAAAAGATCTATTCATCTTGAGGACCATATTTTATCTGTTTTTTAATATTTTTTGAAGGTACATTCCTTTTAAGGAAATAATGAAAATAATCCAGAATCATGCCTTCTATTTTAATAGCAAATCTCTCCTGAAGGACTGAGTCTGTCTTGGTCAGTATGTGTTAGTGCAGGGGGAATAGGACTGTTACTATATTCTGTTTGGGAGATTTGAGGCCTCCAGAGACTCTTGCAGGTTCACACAGTAAATCATATCAGCTTTTCCCAGCATCTTTCCAGATTCTAAATCAAGCACTATATTCATCAGCTTGTGCTGCTTTCTTTCAATATCCTATCAGAATAAAAACTTTATTTTAACATACATATATGGTGCTTGGGAATATGGGAAATTATGCTAGTAGGCAACAAGAATGATCAAAACTTAAGATCTCCCATGGAACAGATGAATCAAGGGGAAAACATTCGTATTTTCTAGATGATAAGGAGGAAGAAGAAGAAGGAGGAGGGGAAGGGGAAGGAGAAGAAGAAAGAAGAAGGAAGAAGAAGAAGAAAAAGAGGAAGAAGAAGGAGGAGGAAGAGGAGGAGGAGGGGGAGACAGATGATAGAAATAGTTTAGATACATAGATGGATAGATAGAAACATAGATGGTGAATATGTAGATCTACAGATAATATGCAGATAAAAAGAGAACTAGATGATAGATGCTATAGCTAGATATACACATAGATACATGGAAGATGACAGAACGTGGACTAGGCGGCGTCTGTGCACTCAGAGCTAAGCTGGCCCTGGCACATCATCCTACTATAGCTCTAAGGGAACAGAAAAGAAGCGCAATTATGCAACAACATTAATTTTCACAGATCCAAAGGCTTTGAGCTTTGGAAGAAACACCACGAAATATCCGGTCTTATTCTCTATTGGGAAAATAAAGATCAAAAAATATTTAAGCCAGAATCAATAATAAATCCAGCTTTTCTTTTTTTTTTTTCCGCCATGCAATCTGTTCCTTGTACCTTCCCCACAACACACACCATACAGACACACACACGTTCACGCACGTTCACACCCCACACACATACTCACACAGGAAGTGCACAGTCGGCTAAAAAGGCAAAATCAAAGGCATCTCAGGCAATTGTATGGTGTGTTAGGGTGAGATGTCCGAATCGCAGAAATTGGAGAACAAAAGAATGATAGGAAACCAATTTGAAATTTCCATTGTATTTATTTTTTTATCACTTTGAAAAGCAGTGTCTTCATTTCTATCAATTGGACATTAAAATTAAAAAAAAAATAAACTTCCACATGTCCAAATCTAAACCTTCTGGAATATCTGTGTGGTTTCTCGACAAACCAAGGTTTAGACTTTCTATCAAATTCTTTTTTTTTTTAAAGATTTTATCCATTTATTTGACAGAGAGAGACACAGCGAGAGAGGGAACACAAGCAGGGGGAGTGGGAGAGGGAGAAGCAGGCTTCCCGCCGAGCAGGGAGCCTGATGCGGGGCTAGATCCCAGGACCCTGAGATCACGACCTGAGCAGAAGGCAGACGCTTAAGGACTGAGCCACCCAGGCACCCCTCTATCAAATCCTTTTAAATGTGAACCATGCTTAAGACTTTTGGTAGGGGCGAGGGCAACAGATCATCACTGGAAAAACTAGCATTTTAAAGTAACAAAGTAATCTTCGCCTGATAGTGCTTAGATATTTATCTTCACTGTTTACAGTATTTACTGAGAGGGAAACCATCTCTCTCTATACACATATATATTCTTAAACTCAGGATAATTTTTGTGAGTAAGGGATATAGCTCTCATTTATATGCTTTTAAAAAGTCATCTTCTGTCTCAGCCATTTTGCATCAAAAAGTGCTGATTATCTCAGCCCACAAGCCATGTAGATTATTCATTTTTCTTTGCATCATAGAAATCTTTTATCATAAATGAAAGTTATGGAAAATCAGTTTTTTATGATTCCAAATTTAGAATCTGCAGACTTTGAGAGTGGCATTAAATTTGCCTATGGTCTTTCATAGTTGTGACCACATGTTACCATTAAAAAGATTTAAAAAGCCAGGATCGTTATGTACTGTCCACCGCCATGTGTTAATTTGATGGACTTCACTAGAAAATGGCTAAAAAAATGCTCAAGATCGACACCTCTTTTTTTAGCCACGGTTTTCTCCACTTTCCAGGCTTTGTACAATTGATAAAGCTTAATATAAGCATGTCTGAAATGAGATTATGGTGAATTTGACTCTATGACTATTTTTGTAGCTATGAAAAATTATGCATGTATAGGTTACCATGTTTAAACCAAAATGTTGTATTTGCAAAATGTATTTGTATTCTTAAAAAATGCTGTTCTCCTGACATAAGCAAAATAGTGACGCGTTAGAAAGACTGGGGCCCGGGGCTGAGGCAGATGCCCTCCATTGGGCTGCGAACAGTCAAGTGGTTCAGAGCGCGCCGCCCTGCGTTCGGTGGGCGTGAGCGCCCCCTGGTGGACGCGCGGGCAGTCTTGACGGGTCCAGTTTTAAGGACCTCAAAGGGGAGAAGGAAGCTTTCTCCCACCCTACATCTAGTGGACATCTCTAACTAGCCTCCGTCTTTACACTCACCTCGGCAGAGGTGAATCATAGGACAGAACCAAATAGAAATTCTCATAAATCTGAAATCACTAGTCTCCAACATGAAAATTACAGACTATTAACTGGGATTCAATTCAATGTAATTTGTTGGCTCACAGGTGTGAAAATCTTCGTCTCCTTGGGCAGGAGGAACCTTCTGTGTTCCTCCTGAAGTTTTTGAACTCTCCCTTTCAATCCTTCCTCAAATCGCACAAGCCACGAAGCCTCCTCCGTTTGCCAAAGAGCCATTTCACCGGGGGAAGCCGGCTGTGGGCTTTGAGACACCGTTTGGAGGGAAGGTAGGGAGAGGTCATCCTGAACGTCCATCATGGAGAGACGCATCCCTGGCCTGCGTGGGTGCCCACTGGGGAGTGCGTGCAGAGCGTGGTCTGTTATTGCTGGGCTCCTTCAGAGGAGGGGGCTTAATATTTTTTAAAAGACTAGTTTCCACTTGCACACCATGAAATTATGTAGGAGCCTAGATTTTACCTCATCTAGTCTATTTTATAGGTGAGAAGACCATGGCCCAGAGAAGATGTGAGATATTTCTGGTTTAGACAGTAAAACAGCATGGAAAAAGTACCCATTGCCCCAGAGTGACGACATGATTATGGGTTTCCTGTTGGATCTATCCACAGAGTTTCTTTGTGAATCTATAACGCACATTTTTCACTTCTCTCTAGAGAAGGATTCTGATGAGTCCATGTCCTCTGCATTAGAGAGAAAAGGTCTGCGTTGGCTTTACCATTTGGAGAAGTGTAAACCAAACATTTAAATAAGCTTATTGAAATGGTACATTTCTCCCCTAAAGACTATATCTCGCAAACATGAAGTCCGGACACATTGCTCACCAAGAGAACACTGCGTTTGGAATCCAAGTGTCCTGTGAAATCGAAGGTCATTTCATCCCCAGTCCTCAGAGCCACCGGCCACCGTCCCAGGGAGGCGCTTCCTGTGACGGGGGGAGCTCCCTCCTAGGCAGACCAGGGAGGCTTTGTGACTTGTGCCATTTGAGAGCGGATTAAAAGGGAGAGTCCAAAAGCTTCAGGAGGAATGTGCAGGGCTCCTCCTCTCCAAGGAAACAATCAACTGAATTCTGAGAAACCCTGAGGCCAGGATTTGAGAGAGGGCAAGGGCCCCAGTCTGCCATTCGGCATGGAATGTGTTTCCAAGTTAGCTTGCTTTGCTTCTGCTCTGCTTTGGACAGGTTTCATTTTACCCCCCACCTGCCACCCCCACCCCCACCCCTGCAAAGCAAAGAAGTTTGTGTTAAGAAAAGGCATATACCTTGCTATTGGAGTCTGTATCCCAAATTATCAAACCAAAAATAAAGTTGTATATCTGAACATACAGTGCCAGGTTCCCTTTTAAAAGGAATTGAATGCATGGTAGAGCAGACAGGGGGCAGGGCTGAATTCAGGAGGTTACTGAAGAACTGAAAGAAATCTATAATTTTGTTATATCCCTTGGAAATACCCCCCGAGGAACTATTTTTGAAGAAATTAAACACATGGCTTGCTGCAAAATGCTATTTAGGTAGATTTCATGAAGGAATAAAATGAAGGTGGGAAGCTGTGTAGAAGAAACACAGAGAAGTACTTATTAAAGGTTTTGCAGTGTTTCAATGGGTGCCTTCAATGCATAACAGCTTCAAAATCCCGGCCCTAAGAAAGCCAGGGATGGGCTGCTGGGGAACCCGCTGCCCCTGACCTCGAAGTCAGCAGACACCGCGGGGCGGATGTGCGTGAAGCGGCGCTCCTTTTGTCCGCACAGTGGTTGCTGACCTGTTTGGTCTCTACCAAGTTTCCCTCCCAGACACTTTGGAGACTCCTGTAAAACGGGATGCTTGCCCCTCCATCACGATGCTTCTGTTTCTCCAGTGAGCTGCAAACCCATCTGCTAGGAAAGAATTCCAATTTGCATTATTCCATCTTCAGCCAGGTCTGAGTGACTTGTCCCTACCTGCTCACATATTGTTTGGGGAAGATGCATTTTCGGGTACTTTAAGAAGCAGCCTAAAGAAGGATCTATTTATAAAGTGGTGGAAAGCCCTCTCTTACTTGTCAATCGAGGACTAAAGCCTCTGTTGAGTTAAAGTCGCACACGTCACAGTGACTGGATCCCAAGCCGCATGGCATTTGGCATTGCGTCTCAAGAGAAAAGCAGCAGCTTGCTGCATCAGCCTGGCAAAGAGATATCATCTTGTTTGCCAGTCTGGTCTCCCAGTGCCCAGACGCCCAAGTACATTTCCTGTCACTCTTCACAGAAGACTTCAGATTCAGGATGAACTAAAAATTTATTAGTAAACCTCTCTTCTGTCTCTCTGTCTCACCCTCTCTGTGTGTCTTTGTCCCTCGCGATCTTTTCCTCTCTGCTGGTCTCTCTCCCCTCGTAGCCGCTTGGAGATGTGACAGAGTAGGGACAGTCTGAGTGTGACGGGGCTGTTCCGAGACGAAGACTCGTACGCACATAACATTAAACAACGAGAGTCATGAGAATCAAGGGAATCATTCCGGAAAACATTTCCCTGTTCAGCGTGAGACACGGAGGCTCTGCTGAAAGTGGGTCCTCTCAGGCTCCTGACGTGCTGGACACACTGGCATCCGAAAGGTGTGGGGCCTGAGGCAGGGCCAGACGAGAGTCTGGGGAGACCAGGGACAGGGAGAGAGTGGGGGAGAGCATGTAAGTGTGGGGGGGCAGAGGAGAAGGGAAGGTCTGCACCCACAGGGCTAGCCCCGCCGAGAGGGAACCCGACCTGCACGGCGCCCGGGCTGATGACAATGCCTTGTCGCGTGTCCATGTGGGCGAAGTGGGGAGGTGCGAAATCTCTGAACCTTCCTCCTCATTCTGCTCTGAACCTAAAACCACTCTAAGACATAAAATCTTTAAAAACCAAACAGGAAAGACGAGATATGAAGGGGAAAAGGGAGAAGGCAAAGAAGAAGCAGAAATAAAATCCAAAGGGAATGTAAATTAAAGTTGTGAGAATACAGGTCTTTCAGTTCCAAAACAAACCACTGACTACAAGTCAGCAGTCCTCCCACGACCTTCCATCTGTCCCTGATGAAGATGTGAAGCAGCGTCCGCTTAAACTTGGGTGGGTGATGTGGTCTCCAAACAGGACCTCAAGCCTCAGCAGCCTGGCTCCTTGGAGGACGTTCCTCTGAACCCCCATCCTCTCTAGCACGACCCACAGTCCTTCACACGGGGTCCTGCTCCCAGCAGGTCATTGGTCATGACTGACCAGGGAGTGGCCTCGCACGTGCTCCTGGCGGGGGAGAGGTGGCTGACTTTCTTAGGTCGCTGTGTCCTCGAGAGCTCCAGCACAGACACCAGTTAGCTTATTTTCATGGTATTTCCCCTTTCTTTGCTTAGTAGAGATGATATGGTGAAATACTTAATATATAATATTATAATAGAACATGTGCAAAGATGAAATACAATAGTGCATAACATCTAATATTATTATAATATAAATATAACAGGTGATAACAAGACAGGGAGAGAGGCCGAGAGCAGAAGTCCCTCTCCCGGTACACATGGATCTGGTCAAGTCACGAACCACGTGGGCCCCGGACAAGGGTGTACCCCTAACTCCCACAGCCTCAGTCGCCCAGGGGGCAGTGACGGTTCAGAGCTGGGATGGGGAGGATCCAGCAGGCATGGCTGTGGGAGCAATGGTGTGCATTTGTGTGACTGCTGGGGCATTAGGACCGATGATGCACGGTGCCAAGCTCAGTCGGAAGGATTCTAAGACTGGGGTGTCACAGGTCTGTCCGTGCAGGAACCTGAAGAATCCTGATGAGCAGAGACAAATCTGGAACCCTCCCAATTCTCATTCTGTCCACGGGACTCTGTTGGAACTTACCCTTGTGTGTCAGACGTGCCCCTTCTGATCCGCTGCCCCGCCGTTTGTCACCCTGCAGCTGGAAGGAATGCTGATGAGCTGTCCAGCTGGCTTGGGAGCAGAGCTGCTTGGAGAATACGCCAACCACAGCAGGTTCCTCCCTGTCCCTGTCCCCTGCAGGTGTCCTACTGCGCACAGGAGGCTCCCTCTGCTGTGTGCGGACAGGGAACAGCTTTATTCCTAGGTGGATCATAGAAGTTGTCAGATGGAACATCCCATCCAGGGCAGAAAGCTCTTCTACCACATCCCCAAATCCAAAGTTTTCTTGCCTTTCAAACTTTAAAAAAGCCAAAGCCTTGGTTTCACAAGGAAGCTCACTTGACTTTTATAAAATTCCAAATACTAGAAAAGTCTTCCCCGTATTAAACTAAAAGTTGCCTCTCCAGACCTGTGCCTAGTGCCAGAGGTCATGCCACGTAAGGTTTCTAAATTATTCCCCTTCATATATTTAGAAATGACCAAACTGCAGTGTTTGCTAGAGTTCAAGTTCACTCAGCATGCTGTGTCTCAGAGACACACGATGATCCATGCTCACCAGGCCAGCCCAGAACCGAATGGGGTCTCCAAGCCTCCTGCTGGACACTGTTCTTGTTCTATCCCACGAAATAGGGTGAGATGATCACTACGAGGCAGTAATTATCTCAAATTCCTACTGTAGAGAACAGCTATAGGATTATACACACACACACACACACTCTCTCTCTCTCTCTCTCTCTCCCATCATCACAACATTAGAAATCCACTATTATCGTCTCTTAGAGAGGAACCACAAAACTGGAGCATATCGTCTCCTGAAGACTAGTTCAAGTGTGCGTATTATTAGAATGACAAGGGGCTCTTTTTTATAAAAGTCTCCTTTTTTCACCTAGCCCTCTACCTTCTCATTGATTTGCATTCTAGAATCAAGGGGAGACATTTATGAACTCAAAACATTCCTATAGACAGAAATCCCCAGAGGAAAAAAGTATACATTAGAGATAGTATTGATTAGGACAAGGTACTGATTAATGGAAAGAAGTATAATGAGAAAAGCGCTGCTTTTGCCAATCATCTACTTTGTGAATTTCAAAACCCACTTATTTCTCAGGGTCTGTTTCCTCTTAATGAAATCAGAAAGTTGGACCCATGGATTCTGCATTTTTCCTTCAAGTTCTTAAATACACCGTGCTTATTACATTGGCCAACATTTCAGTGGGAAAGATAAGGAGTCACAGAAGAAAAAATACAGCTTGTATAAACGCTCAACAAACGTGCTGGCTGAGTGAATGAAGAACCTAATATATTGCAAGTTTCCTTTAGTTATAGGCTATGAGGTAATCCAACCCCTCCTACGAAGAATTCTGTACACCCATAACATGCCCTTCCTTTAATTTTAATTACCTATTGTTTAATCACTTTTGAAATTTCCTTTTATGTCTTGGTCTTAGTTTTATAAATACCCTCTCTGATAGCAACGTGTTATCCTACTCAGATTTGACTGGGCTGTGAAGAGGATCTATTTAGAACGGGACTATGGATATAAATTACTATTTTCTTACTTGACTCCAACTTCTTAATTGCATCCAAATAAGAAATTTTAAAGAATTGTTTCCAGTATGGTGGCACAGTTGAAACAAGTAGTCTACTCCTTAATGATAGGGACTACATCCACATCTCCACCTCCCTGAAGATCTCGAGGGTCATCACACCCAGCATAGGGGCTGAAGACATGTTTACCCAGTTGTACTCAATGTCAGGCATTTCAATTAATATTGATTTATTAAGAAGTTGATCATATTGGGGCGCCTGGGGGGCTCCATTGGTTAAGCGTCTGCCTTCAGCTCAGGTCATGATCCCAAGCTCCTGGGATCAGGTCCCACATCGGGCTCCCTGCTCGGTGGGGAGTCTGCTTCTCACTCCCCCTCTCCCTCTCGCTGCTGTTCCCCATGCTGTGCTCTCTCTGTGTCAAATAAATAAATAAAATCTTAAAAAAAAAAGAAAAGAAAAAAGTTGATCATATTAAGAAAAGCAATTGATACACAGATTATAACAACATTTCCTTAACTAAAAGTTACAAACACTTCAACAATCACAAGTGAAAGCATTCACACAGAGAAAATGTCAACCTAGAGTTCTCTGGAATATAGGATCATTATAACTAGAAGATTATTTTTAACATCTATTAGTATCTCGTATACTGAGGATTAAGGATGCATCTGAAGTTTCTGCAAATGATTTTATGAACTATATGATAAGGGGAAAGTGTCAGGGAGAGGATCTGAGTCCAGAATCAGCAGATTTTATATCTTACTGCCATTTATGTACCTTATTAATATGTAAGCACTGAATGACAACTTTGTACATTTGATCAACATCATCAACAAGTATATGAGACTACTTTAAATATAGCAATGTGCATAGTTAATAAAATTTAAAATAATGGGGGCGCCTGGGTGGCTCAGTTGGTTGGGCGACTGCCTTTGGCTCAGGTCATGATCCTGGAGTCCCGGGATCGAGTCCCGCATCGGGCTCCCTGCTTGGCGGGGAGTCTGCTTCTCCCTCTGACCCTCCCCCCCTCTCATGTGCTCTCTGTCTCAAATAAATAAGTAGAATCTTTGAGAAAAAAAAGAAAAAAAATTTAAAATAATGTTTTCTGCATAAAAAGGTGAAATAGTTATTCGGGTAAAATTAAAATAAAGGCAAAAATAATGCCCCCTCACCATAAAAGAAAGAAAACCGCACACATTAAATCTCCAGCATTCACGCAATAAGAGTCCCAGGGGAGTAGCAAATGCAGTAAAGCAAAGACATTAAAATTCCAACATCAAAAACAAAAACTCTTGTCTAAGATAGAGAGCCCTTTGAGAAGGCTGTTTGTGTGCTTGTGTTTGTTAGGAGGAGAAAAAGGCTCTGGAAATACCACATTTCCCTCCCCTCCAAAAGCAATCACAGCGTGAGGCTCCTGAGCGGGATACACACTACAAGCCTCTAATGATTATTTTTGAAAAATTCACTTTACACATTCTCCCAGTCCTCACGCTGGGCTGAAAAGCTGCCCCCTTGGCCAGCCAGCGACAGGTATGGGACTCCCCTCCTGAGACCCCCAGGCGGAGAGCAGGCTGTTCAGCTCCTCACCACACCTCTCTGGGGACCCTGGTACCAGGCTTTGTGCTGACAAACCTCCTTCTGGGTGGGCCTGGTGCCCGCCAAATCCTGGCATGGATTCCCAAGTAGTGGGATTGGAGTTCGTTCAGAAAGTTAGTTTCAGAAACTTTACCTAGTATTTCCAAGCACTGACCCAAAAGGCCACCCTATCATTTTGTAGGTAGTCCGAGTTACAGAAAGACATGCTAACGTCAGACAAGAAACAGAGTTCATCGAATTCATGTGACTTAATTGTGGGAAGGACAACACTGGAGGGGTGCATGAAAGAGAGGGTCCTGGAGTGTTTCTTTTAGTTGAAAGAAAAATAAAGCAGTAAATGAATAAATAAATACCACCGAGATCCCCTTGTCTTCAAAATATTTTAAAGAAGATAATACTTACGTAGTTTCATAGAAATCACATCAGGGATTTTAAAGATAAGGAGAGTTAGATATTGCTCCCCAAATGTGAGAAAACTTGCATGGGATTCAAACTTCCAAATCTTGTTGTACCAAAAAGAATTATTATATTGCAGCAGAAGGATAAGTGTGAGTAAAAGAAAAAGGTTAGAGAATTTCTCATTTAGTCATTTAAAATATATATATATATATATTTTATTATACTTATATTACATACCTTCTTTGAAATCATTGCAAGATTCCTAACTTTTTACAGCAATACTCTTTCTTCGCTTATCTGTTCTGAAAATACTTTTAAAAAATATTTGGCTCCTATTAAAATAATAGAATATCATTTTGTCTTAAGCTCTGTTAAGATTAAGTGCAAGAGCCACATATCTTAAATCAGTAAAAATTAAAAGTAAATGTCCTCAGAAATCACTAACTTCAGAGCATAATGGGGATTGAAATTGCAACACTCATTACCTTCTAGAAATCCTATCTGGAAAGAATCTGACTTCCGAAGTGACACCAGAAAATTTTGTGTCATAGGTAGGTTCTTAAGGAATTCGAGGAGCGAGGTTCTAACAGGTGATCAGGTGTTTCTTAGCACTGAGCTGAGTGCCGCCTCTCCTCGAGGCTGTGCATGCCCCGGAAAGACACGAGATGGGGGTAGGTTCCCCACATCCTACACCTCCAAATACCAGGGACAGAAATACACACAGAGAAACACGCTGAGTCAGAGATCAGAGTGGGTTTTTTTTTTTTTTTAAGATTTTATTTATTTATTTGAGAGAGAGAATGAGAGAGAGAGAGCACACGAGAGGGGGGAGGATCAGAGGGAGAAGCAGACTCCCCGCCGAGCAGGGAGCCCGATGTGGGACTCGATCCCGGGACTCCAGGATCATGACCTGAGCCGAAGGCAGTTGCTTAACCAACTGAGCCACCCAGGCGCCCCAGAGTGGGTTTTTTTTTAACAATACGCAATGTCTCCTTATTCCTTGTTCCTCCCAGGAGCCCTGCAGAACAGGCCAGGGAAGTATTTCTTGAAGGCCACCCGACGGATGAGGAAGGTGAGGAACAGGCATGGTCTGTCCAAGGTCCCAGAATAAATTCCGCTAAACTTGGAATCCAGACTGTTGGCCACAGTTAGATGTTCTTTCCACACCACGGGCCGCCTTCAAGAAATCAAAGTAAAACTGCCTGACTTCTGAAGGCAAGGTGTCCCTTTCCTCTGCAAGGAGGTCCTTGCCTGGGCTCTAGAGGAGAGTGGCTCACCCTCGCCTACGGTCTCGGGGCTGTCCCAGCTCCGGGACAGGTCACCTCCGGGTGACGCACCGGGCA
>NW_027920062.1:0-1382 GCF_054177405.1 Leptonychotes weddellii
CGTACAGGATGTGGCGTCAAGACAGGAAAAAGAGCAAGTGCATAGAGAGACATGGCCATCAGAAAACAGATGGTGAGTGAATAAAGAGTTCACACATCTTCCACACACTTTACCGGGTATCAGCTCTAGGCCACCTCTTCCTCAAACTCACCCTCCTCCTCGGCCCTGGCGTCCTGGTACTGCTGGTACTGCTGGTACTCCTGGCACTGCTGGCACTGCTGGCACTGCTGGTACTGCTGGTACTCCTCGTACTCCTGGTACTGCTGGTACTGCTGGTACTGCTGGTACTGCTGGCACTGCTGGCGCTGCTGGCACTGCTGCTACTGTTGGCGCTGCTGGCACTGCTGGCACTGCTGGCACTGCTGGTACTGCTGGCACTGCTGGCACTCCTGGCACTGCTGGCACTGTTGGCACTGCTGGTACTCCTGGTACTGCTGGTACTGCTGGTACTGTTGGTACTGCTGGTACTGCTGGTACTGCTGGTACTGTTGGTACTGCAGGTACTGTTGGTACTGCTGGTACTGCTGGTACTCCTGGTACTGCTGGCACTGTTGGCACTGCTGGCACTGCTGGCACTGCTGGCACTGCTGGTACTGCTGGCACTGCTGACACTGCTGGTACTGCTGGCACTGCTGGTACTGCTGGTACTCCTGGTACTGCTGGTACTGTTGGTACTGCTGGCACTGATGGCACTGCTGGCACTGCTGGTACTGTTGGTACTGCTGGCACTGCTGGTACTGCTGGTACTGCTGGTACTGTTGGTACTCCTGGTACTGCTGGTACTCCTGGTACTGCTGGCACTGCTGGCACTGCTGGCACTGCTGGTACTGTTGGTACTGCTGGCACTGCTGGTACTGCTAGTACTGCTGGTACTGTTGGTATTCCTGGTACTGCTGGTACTCCTGGTACTGCTGGTACTGCTGGTACTGCTGGCACTGCTGGTACTGCTAGTACTGCTGGCACTGCTGACACTGCTGGTACTGCTGGCACTGCTGGTACTGTTGGTACTGCTGGTACTGCTGGCACTGCTGGTACTCCTGGCACTGCTGGTACTGCTGGTACTGCTGGTACTCCTGGCACTGCTGGTACTGCTGGTACTGCTGGTACTCCTGGCACTGCTGGTACTCCTGGTACTGCTGGTACTGTTGGTACTCCTGGCACTGCTGGCATTGCTGGTACTGCTGATACTGTTGGTACTGCTGGTACTGCTGGTACTCCGTTACTACTGGTACTGCTGGTACTGCTGGTACTGTTGGTACTTCTGGTACTGCTGGTACTCCTGGCACTGCTGGTACTGCTGGTACTGCTAGTACTCCTGGCACTGCTGGTACTGTTGGTACTGCTGGTACTGCTGGTACTCCTGGCACTGCTGGCACTGCTGG
>NW_027920063.1:0-228 GCF_054177405.1 Leptonychotes weddellii
GATCAAGACCTCATCCGAAGGCAGATGGGTAATGACTGAGCCACCCAGGCGCCCCTATTTTGTGATACCTTTATTCTGATTCTAATTATTTAACTAATGGTTATAGTTCATCACAATTTTCTTCAAACAGAGAAGTCATTTAATACAACAATTAAATAATAATAAAATGATTATCAGAAGTTAATTTATTCAATTCCATTGTAAAAAATCATTTTGCAAAATGATAGC
>NW_027920064.1:0-228 GCF_054177405.1 Leptonychotes weddellii
CCCAGCATCTAGAGGCCACCTGCATGCTTATGGCCTCATTCCTTGACTCTGTCTCTCCTAACTCCCTCTTATAAGGACTCTTGTGATTACATGAGGCCCACTGGGATCATCCAGGCCAACCTCCTCCTCTCAAGATTCTTAACCACATCTGCAAGGTCCCTTGTTCCAATTAAGATAATGTTCACAGGTTTCAAGGGTTCGGATGTAGACTTGGAGTGGAGGGAGGCA
>NW_027920065.1:0-228 GCF_054177405.1 Leptonychotes weddellii
ACTGGTGTCCTTTTAAGAAGATGGCCAGATGGGGCGCCTGGGTGGCTCAGTTGGTTAAGCGACTGCCTTCGGCTCAGGTCATGATCCTGGAGTCCCTGGATCGAGTCCCGCATCGGGCTCCCTGCTCGGCGGGGAGTCTGCTTCTCCCTCTGACCCTCCCCCCTCTCATGTGCTTGCTCTCTCTCATTCTCTCTCTCTCAAATAAATAAATAAAATCTTAAAAAAAAA
>NW_027920066.1:0-228 GCF_054177405.1 Leptonychotes weddellii
AGCCTGCTTCTCCCTCTCCCACTCCCCCTGCTTGTGTTCCCTCTCTCCCTGTGTCTCTCTCTGTCAAATAAATAAAATCTTTAAAATAAAAAATAAAAGAATTGGGAATGGGGATGGGGTGCTGAAGTAAAAGGAACTAAATAAGGAGAAGCAAATAAGCCAGGAGGGATGGGCTAAGAGGAAATGGAAGGACAGGGAGAAGGAAAATGTGTGTTTTCGATACAAAAT
>NW_027920067.1:0-228 GCF_054177405.1 Leptonychotes weddellii
GGGCGCCTGGGTGGCTCAGTTGGTTAAGTGACTGCCTTCGGCTCAGGTCATGATCCTGGAGTCCCTGGATCGAGTCCCGCATCGGGCTCCCTGCTCGGCAGGGAGCCTGCTTCTCCCTCTGACCCTCCCCCCTCTCATGTGCTCTCTCTCTCTCTCATTCTCTCTCTGTCAAATAAATAAATAAAATCTTAAAAAAAAACAAAAACCAAAACATTAAAAAAAAAAAAA
>NW_027920068.1:0-228 GCF_054177405.1 Leptonychotes weddellii
AAGCATTTAATCCTCATACTAAATCTATAAGATTGGCATGATTAGCCCCATTTTCACAGGAGAAAACTAAAGCCCAGGGAGATTAAGCGTCTTGCCAAAGTCACATCATTAGAAAAGAGTGCACTTGGGATCTGAATCATGTTCTTAACCTTTCCACCACCCCCTAACCCCGGACCCACCTCCCTTACCTCACACTTTATGTTTGAGAAAGAAAATGTGTTCTACACC
>NW_027920069.1:0-228 GCF_054177405.1 Leptonychotes weddellii
GAGAGAACCGTCCAGCAGTGAGGGACCACTGGAGTGTTGTCACTTTTCCGAGTCTATAAAGGAGTCAGATGAAGTCAACGCCCAGAAAGCAAAAAAAAAAAAAAAAAAAAAAAGTGGAGCAAGGATCTCAGTTTCAAGGCACACGGAGATGCCGAGAACTGGGGTCTGCTCACTTCCCACGTGTACAGCCATGCTTGCTCCAGTATCAGGTGCCGGAGACTCCGGCCC
>NW_027920070.1:0-228 GCF_054177405.1 Leptonychotes weddellii
ATAGTTCTTTGCACAATCAACAATCTTTTTTTTTTTTAAAGATTTTATTTATTTATTTATTTGAAAGAGAGAGTGAGAGAGAGAGAGAGCACAAGAGGGGGGAGCGGGAGAGGGAGAAGCAGGCTCCCTGCCGAGCAGGGACCCCGATGCGGGACTCGATCCAGGGACTCCAGGATCATGACCTGAGCCGAAGGCAGTCGCTTAACCAACTGAGCCACCCAGGCGCCC
>NW_027920071.1:0-228 GCF_054177405.1 Leptonychotes weddellii
CAGGGTCCTGGGATCAAGTCTGCCGTCACGCTCCTTGCTCAGCAGGGAGCCTACTTCTCCCTCTGCCTGCCGCTCCCCCTGCTTGTGCTCGCTCTCTGACAAATAAATATATAAAATCTTAAAAAAAACACTTAAAAAAAGAGACAGATCCAGAGGAAATGCTGCTTGGACATTCTGCTAAAAGAATTGCTATATATGATTATAAGTTACAAATTCTTTTAAATTATC
>NW_027920072.1:0-1382 GCF_054177405.1 Leptonychotes weddellii
ATCTAAATCTACATCTTCAGCCTAGACCCCTTCCCTGAGTTCACATCCATGAATTCATACCATGCAACTGCCTGAGGACATCTCCCTGCGGAAATATCACCCAGACAAACTTTCAGCTGACGGTGCAAAAATCAAACATGTATCTGCCCCAACTGTTTCTATATCAGATTAATTCCACTATCATCCACCCAGTTCTTCCATCCTTGACTTTTCCCTCTCCCTCACCATCTATATCCAATCATCTATATTCAATCTAGAATCAAATTCCTAAACACTTCTTGAATCTTCCTGTTTCTCTAATCCTAGCTGAATCAACTTTAGCACAAGTCAATGTTATCTTTCACATGGATGAATATAACAACCTAACTGGTCCTCCACTTCTGCTTTTGCCCCCTGTCCAATTTATTCTCCACACAAAAACAAAGGTGACTTTTTAAAAAATGGCAATCTGTGCACATTGCTCCCCTGTTTGAAATCCTTCAATGTCTTCCCTATCACAGATGAGTAAAATTATAATTCCTTAAAGTGGATTGCAAGGCCCTGGATAGTTTGGACCATGCTCATCTTCATATTTATTTCTTGCTATTTTTTCCCCTTTGATTACCACACCCCAGTTCAACACTCCTAAAGTCATGGTCTTTACATATGCAATCTCCTCTTCTTGAAAGTTCCCCTCTCTTTTGCCCCACCAGTGTGGCCAACACTACCCCTGGTAGTAGTGCATCAAGTGTATAATGTCTTGTGCAATGTCTGTCCTCCTGAGAAGACTGCACAAAAGCAATCTCAACCATCTGTGCCAGTGCCTAGATAATGCCTGGGAAATAGTAGCTGCTCAATAAAGACATAAGTAAAGAGGAGTGGCACCGTCAGAGCTGTGTGGAATCCCTCTGATGTCAGAACAAAAGTTGTCCTGGTTATCAAGTTAGATGAGTGCCAGGCCCAAACTGGATAACCAGGAAAAAGAAACAGATATGGTAAAAACTAGTGATGTCCACATCAATATTCTGGAACTAAAATGAAAACCCACCACATTCTATCTTTGTATAAATATATGAAATGGAACTTAGAAGTATTGCCCTACACCTGGACCTGCTTAGAAGGCACTGATGACTCTAACAGCTCTTCATGATTCTGTAACCTTCACCATTCTCTCTGAGAAAGGGGCCTACACTTCAGGACTTTACAAGTCTATTCAATCTATAAAAATTGCTTATAAGTCTCATTAACTGCCTTAGAAAATGGCCCAGAGAAGATTTCAAAAGGCTTTTTAATCTACCTCAAGAGAGAAACTGATTATTTGTCCTTCTAGAATATCTACACTATTTCTTGTATTACACTTGATGTGAGTAAAACTCGAGGGAAATATCTAGTAATGTAAAATA
>NW_027920073.1:0-228 GCF_054177405.1 Leptonychotes weddellii
GCTAGCCTGAATTCCATCTCGGACATCTCGGTTATATCTGCATCCATTTGTAAATCTGCAGCATAAGTCATAATCTCTGAGTCTTTTCTATTTTGGGGGCTCCTCCTCCAGGTCATTCTGTTGATGGGTGTTTGAGGGAATGTAGAGAGTCCAAATTATTGACCAGAACCCAAGCAAGATGCACCTGTTTTCTTGGAACCTTAGGGTTGCTGGCCTCTTGTTTTCCCA
>NW_027920074.1:0-228 GCF_054177405.1 Leptonychotes weddellii
CTCAAATATGTAGCTTCTTCTGTCTTTTTTGCATTATAAATTTCTCCCAAATGAAAATAAGAGATAGATTTCTACTATCATTTTAAAATTTACAAGCACTTGGGGCGCCTGGGTGGCCCAGTCGTTAAGTGTCTGCCTTCGGCTCAGGTCGTGATCCCAGGGTCCTGGAATCGAGCCCCGCATCGGGCTCCCTGCTCAGCGGGAAGCCCGCTTCTCCTCCCCCTCCCA
>NW_027920075.1:0-228 GCF_054177405.1 Leptonychotes weddellii
GGGCGCCTGGGTGGCTCAGTTGGTTAAGCGACTGCCTTCGGCTCAGGTCATGATCCTGGAGTCCCGGGATCGAGTCCCGCATCGGGCTCCCTGCTCGGCAGGGAGTCTGCTTCTCCCTCTGACCCTCCTCCCTCTCATGCTCTCTGTCTCTCATTCTCTCTCTCTCAAATAAATGAATAAAATCTTTAAAAAAAAAAAAATTTATTCTCATTCTTTATACCTTCCTTA
>NW_027920076.1:0-228 GCF_054177405.1 Leptonychotes weddellii
CGGCTTTGGGCCAGCGCTGCCTCCTCCATCCTCAACACGGACTCGAATGCAGATTTTAGCTTCAATGTACAGGCTATATCCAGTACTGGTGGGAAGATTTCTGTTTCCTTATGCACTAAGAAATGAAGCGGTGTCTGTCCTCTTAAGGGAAATCATGTATTTTCTTATTTTTGCCTCATCTGTTAAATCAGACAAAGGTAATATAAAATTCTGCTGGGTATCTCTGAA
>NW_027920077.1:0-228 GCF_054177405.1 Leptonychotes weddellii
TCACGGGGGTCACTGAGGCCAACTCACCGATGACCGTGGGTTCCAGGTCTACGAACACGGCCCTGGGCACATGCTTGCCAGCGCCCGTCTCACTGAAGAAGGTGTTGAAGGAGTCATCTCCTCCCCCGATGGTCTTGTCACTTGGCATCTGGCCATCGGGCTGGATGCCGTGTTCCAGGCAATAGAGCTCCCAGCAGGCATTGCCGATCTGGACACCAGCCTGGCCCA
>NW_027920078.1:0-228 GCF_054177405.1 Leptonychotes weddellii
ATCTCATAAAGTAAAAACCTCTAAGATAGGAAAGGGAGGCTCAAATGCTCTCACCAGGTGGCCTAAGGAAATTTAAGAACAGAAGTGGTTTCTTAAAAAAAATCATGCAATGAACTAACTATACAGGGTGTTATATAGAAAAAAAACTATTGAAACAGTTTTGAGTAACTCTGTTCCTTTAAGGTGTTTTTTTTTTTTTTTAACACTTTTTATTATTATTGCTCCCTG
>NW_027920079.1:0-228 GCF_054177405.1 Leptonychotes weddellii
AGCGGCTAGTATGTCCCGGCGCTGCTCCTCGAGCTCAGCGACCGTCTGTAATGCGCTTCAGCAGATGGGCACCACATTTAAGCAGTGGAAGAAATTTTTTAAAAGATACCTATGAACACTTTGCTCTATCTCTGGAAATATTACACCGGCCCACGAACGGGAGAACTGGCTTGGCCCAAGACACTTGCAAGCCCGGATTTTCAGGGATGAATTGCAGGAGCTCCAGCT
>NW_027920080.1:0-228 GCF_054177405.1 Leptonychotes weddellii
ATCCCAGATCTCATAATAGTTTGAAAATCTAACTTTTATTACTAAAATATATTTTTAAGAGAAAAATTCTAAATTTCATAGTCTATTCTGATTGATTCTTTGTAATCATTTTTGGGCTACATAATTTTATTTATTTATTTGTTTGTTTGTTTTTGTTATACTCACAGTTACACTTTATTACATGAAAAGGATACAGGTTAAAATCAGCAAGGGAAGAGGCAACTGGGG
>NW_027920081.1:0-228 GCF_054177405.1 Leptonychotes weddellii
ATAAGGTTAACTACTGAGGGGATAGAATTTGACTCTAAAGATAAAAAATAAATTTTTTTTTAAAAAAGGGATTGATGAGATGTTGGTTGAAAAAGGGAAAAATAAAAATTCAAAAAAAAATTCAAAAAAATTAATTTGAAAGACTGAAGAATCATGGTAAAAAAGCCATGGATTCTATGTGCAGTATTGCCCTAGCGCTAGAGTTCTGCCATTCTCATTGATCGGTAA
>NW_027920082.1:0-228 GCF_054177405.1 Leptonychotes weddellii
AGAGAGAAAGCATGCAGGAGTGGGGTGGGGCAGAGGGAGAGAATCTCAACCAGACTCCCCACTGAGCGAGGAGCCAGAAGCAGGGCTCGATCTCACGACCCTGAGATCATGACCTGAGCTGAAAGCAAGAGTCAAATGCCCAACTGACTGAGCCACCCAGGCACCCCTGACATGGTCCCCTTCTTTTTTTTTTTTTTTTTAAGATTTTATTTATTTATTTGACAGAGA
>NW_027920083.1:0-1382 GCF_054177405.1 Leptonychotes weddellii
CTTCTGGCCGTCAGAAACCTCTGATCACAGGTCCCAACCCTATGGGCAGGTACAAAGTGATGCTGGGTAGTGAGGTGTTTCCTGTAGGGCTCTGTAGTTTCTGTTGCTGTGAGCAAATCCATGCTTAGGGCCCCTCTGTTTTCCTACCTCTGAGTTTCAATTACACTTATAACCTCACACTCTGGGGAAATGGTTTAGGTATTCTTCAGCTTTCAACAAATCAGTAATTAAAAGATGCTAAATAACACAAATGATCTCATTTTACCTCCTCTCCATTTAACGATGTGATTCTGTCTATGACTTAGGTTTCAAAGGCATTTTCCATGAGCTGCTAGAAGGAAAATCTACTGCAGAGCCACAGGCAAAATTACACAACAACCAATATTTATAATGAGGCATCACCACCCTATGTGGAAGCTGTAGTTACTCAGAAAAAAACAAGACATAAATTCTTACTTGGCACATGCCAAAGTTGGCATCAAAATATTCTTTTCATAAGAAAATATGTTTTTGAAATATTGGCAATTATGGATATTTGCATCCTATGTGTTCATAATGATAGGATTCCTCTCTAGTGTCTTTAAAATAATATAAAATTATCCATCATCTATCTGTAATCTTTTCATCTGATCTCTAATTGACATCTATTCATCTAGCTCAGGATTTATCCTATTGGCACAAGCCTTTCAGTAATATCAACATAATCTCTGCAATCTCTTCTTAGACCCTAATGTTTGGATCCTAATAATCTCCAGGTCATTCATTCCATTTCCGTCAGGGTGGCTGTTTGAGTGTCATTGACTCCATGCCTGAGTTACTGATGATCTCTGTGTTGTATCAGAGAAAAGTTACCCATTTTCTTTAAGTCAAGTTCCTCCTCCCAGCGTTAAAGGCCCCTGTGTGAGGTGCATTTCTCCGGAGAAGGGAGGCACCCTCCAATCTCGGGAACTGTATCTGCAGATCCCAGAGTGGGCATCTTGTGCTGGTGTCTGTGCACTTGAGGACGTAGGTAGCACTTCCAGGATTTTTCAGATGTCTTGGCCGACAAACCCAACAGCAGTGACCATCAGGATCGAAGGTCTCCAGGTGGGCCTCTGCCGTGCATGTAGCTGTTCACACGAGGTCAAGTGCATCAGTGTGGGAACTATAAGAGATACGATTCTTGGATCCATTGGTCTTTAAGTGTCATTCTGTTTACACCAGACTTGGCATCAATATATAATTTTTCTATGCAATTATGTCTGGGATGACTGTTAATATTGAGTGTATATAAAGACTAGATTTGGAAAGTTTTCTGCACAAAATGTGGATCCCAATAATATCATTTTGAAAGAAAGATTAGATTAAAATAAATTGTGATCCATTCATCTGTTCAACATTTA
>NW_027920084.1:0-228 GCF_054177405.1 Leptonychotes weddellii
AATAAATAAAATCTTAAAAAAAAAAAAACAAAAAAAACACAGAAACAATAATTTTCAGAGTCTGAAGAGACCTTAGAAATCATCCAAACCAACCTCCATATTTTCCGGGCTAGAAAAGTACAGGGCTAAGAAGAAAACAAATATGACTAGCTCACACGTTTTGTGTCAGATGTGCAACTTGAATGCATGTTTCTTGATTTGTGGACCAGTTGTCCTCTTGCAGTTTTA
>NW_027920085.1:0-228 GCF_054177405.1 Leptonychotes weddellii
TGTAATGTATGGGGATTAACATAAGAATAAAAAAAAAAAATCCTCCAGGAGAAAAAAAAGAGAAAGTCACAGAGTAGCAAACAAGGTAAGGGCAAAAGGGAATTAGAGACAGAGAGTAGGAGAGAGAAGCAAAAGGAAAAGGCCCAGAGGCATACACAGTCACACTGGGTAGCGAAACAGAAAGACAAGGTCCAAGCCCGCTTCCGGCCTCCGACCAGCAGACTAGAA
>NW_027920086.1:0-228 GCF_054177405.1 Leptonychotes weddellii
AATTCTTATATTTTTAATTTTTTAATATTATTATATCATACCTCAGTACCTTATTTTTTAATTTTATCAAAAAGGATTTTTTGTTTTATTAGGATGAGATTTCATTTCCCTATCCCTATATCTAACCCAGTCCTGTTGTCTGAGAATACTGCCGAGATGGGCCAGAGCTAAGTAGGTGAAGATTCATGGTCCATCACAGTGGCCAGATCATTGGGAAAAATGTCCTGA
>NW_027920087.1:0-228 GCF_054177405.1 Leptonychotes weddellii
CCGATTCATTCATTTCATGTCTGACTCTGTCCGCCTGGAGTGAGCATGCGACGCACAGGCGGAAGGACTCATCCGGCAAGATTGCCCTCAGCTCACGAGCAAGTCTCCACTCTCAGGTTCCCATGTCCCCTGCGCTGTTGTTCAAGTTGGCTACAAAGTTGGGGGTACCCTGGACGTTCAGTCATTTGCTAGCATGACTCCTAGATCTCAGGAGAATTCCATGCTTAC
>NW_027920088.1:0-228 GCF_054177405.1 Leptonychotes weddellii
CAAAGGCAGTCGCTTAACCAACTGAGCCACCCAGGCGCCCAAGATTCAGATTCTTTTTTTGTTTTGTTGTGAAGGTCTACTTGAGAAGTGGTGGTGTATAATTCTATCAGAAGGTATATAAGGTCTACTTGTCTCCAGATAGCCATTGATGATCATTGCCTAGACTCACTAATTAATTAAGGGGCAAAGCAGTAACATTTACATTCTATTGTTCCCTCCAATGTATAA
>NW_027920089.1:0-228 GCF_054177405.1 Leptonychotes weddellii
GGGGACGCCTGGGTGGCTTAGTCAGTTATACATCTGCCTTCGGCTCAGGTCATGATCTCAGGGTCCTGGGATCAAGCCCCGTGTCGGGCTCCCTGCTCCGCGGAGAGCCTGTTTCTCCCTCTCCCACTCCCCCTGCTTGTGTTCCCTCTCTCGCTGTCTCTCTCTCTGTCAAAAAATAAATAAAAAATCTGTAAAAAAACAAAAACAAAAACAAAACTCTGGTGTGCA
>NW_027920090.1:0-228 GCF_054177405.1 Leptonychotes weddellii
ACTCTTTATTTTTATTTTTAAAATTTTATTGTTATGTTAATCACCATACATTACATCATTAGTTTTTTTAAAAATTTTTTATTATGTTAATCCCCATACATCATTAGTTTTAGATGTAGTGTTCCATGATTCATTGTTTGTGCATAACACCCAGTGCTCCATGCAGAACGTGCCCTCCTCAATACCCACCACCAGGCTCCCCCCTGCGGGGGGGGGGGGGGGGGGGGG
>NW_027920091.1:0-228 GCF_054177405.1 Leptonychotes weddellii
GTAAAGTAAGTCACCGAAGGCACCAGTGGGCCCGCTGCTTTGTCATTGTCCCCCAGCTGCCCAGCCACCTCGCGGCTCGGCGGGGCTGGGCCTGGGGTGGCCGACGGGTTTCCTCCTTTGCCTGCAGCTTGCTTTAGGCTCCAGCGCCAGGAGCACTGGAGGGAGATGCTAAGGACGCAGGAGAGGAGTCCTTGACCTCGTGCTCCTCCTTCTGGGGGTGTCCCGGAA
>NW_027920092.1:0-228 GCF_054177405.1 Leptonychotes weddellii
AAGCCTGTGGCCCCACCTCTGTGAGATCATCTTGGACTAACTCCACTGCTCCTCTCTAGGATGGCCTTCTCTCCTTCCTGCATCTTCTTCTTCTCCACGTCCCATTAAGTCTAGGGGAAGTAACAACTATTTACAAAGAAGATACTCTTATTTTTTTAAAGGTTTTATTTATTTATTTGAGAGAAACAGAGAGCACACATGCACAAGCAGGGGGAGGGGCAGAGGAAG
>NW_027920093.1:0-228 GCF_054177405.1 Leptonychotes weddellii
ACTGGAATCAATCAGTTTTGTTGGAGAATCAGGCTGATAAAGGAAGACCTATTTCAATGATGCCTTCCTTTTAACCAATTGTTCTCCAGCACAGTATTATGAGTCTCATTTAGGGGGAATGTGTATGTGATAATCTGCACACCCACTTCTAGAACTCTGGGATGCTAAGGAAGGCCGCCTGGAAGCCTATCTGTAGAAAGGGCATTCTTAAGGTTTTCAGACACTGCA
>NW_027920094.1:0-1382 GCF_054177405.1 Leptonychotes weddellii
TGAATCTGTCGGGCGCCTGGGTGGCTCAGTTGGTTAAGCGACTGCCTTCGGCTCAGGTCATGATCCTGGAGTCCCTGGATCGAGTCCCGCATCGGGCTCCCTGCTCGGCAGGGAGTCTGCTTCTCCCTCTGACCCTCCCCCCTCTCATGTACTCGCTCTCTCTCATTCTCTCTCTCTCAAATAAATAAATAAAATCTTTTAAAAAAAAAAGAGTGAATCTGTCTATGGTGTCATTAGCATACAAGAATATGTCTTATTGCTTTGGTATATTTTAGGTAGTTGTTCTATGTAAGGTATTTTATTAATTTTCCACCCCAGGAGAACATTAAACCACTCAAAAACCACTGGTTATCCATAATCAGAATCTTGTTAGAACATTGGGATGACTATCAGGAAAATGACTTCTTAAGAAAGGAGGAGTAAAGCTATCGTCTTCTGACAGAATAAAATGAAAGAGATGGGCCTAAATTAACTATGGCCATGGGGGCAAGAAACATTCAATAAAAACATTCAATAAAAATACCCGTGAATAGTTTGTATGTGAAGCAGATACCTGTTGTCACACAAAGAGCCTAAGATTTATTTTGTCACTAAAATACTTCAGTGTGAGGGCGCCTGGGTGGCTCAGCTGGTTAAGCAATCAACTCTTGGTTTTGGCTTAAGTAATGATCTCAGGGTCCTGAGACTGAGCCCCATATCAGGCTGTGTGCTCAGCAGGGAGTCTGCTTGGGATTCTCTCCCTCTGCCCCTCCCCCCACTCACACGTGCACATGTGTGTGCTCTCTCACTCTCAAATAAATAAATAAAATAAATAAATCTTACACACACACACACACACACACACACGTCAGTGTGCGTGGGGCTTGTGGTAGACATAGCCAGAGTCGGGAATCTCATCTATGCTAAAGCCATCCACGAGTACCTGAAGAACAGGTCATCCCATTTTTGTACCCAGCTATCAAAGCATTTATATTACCAAAATGGAGTCATGTTATTCCATAGAACCAAATGTATGTTTACTTGAATCCTCCTGTGGTGATTGTGTTTTCAGGCTGATCCCTGGTCTCCAGAATTCTTTCTAGAAGCCTCGGAAGGGTTTCATTGTTTATTATAGGCTTTTCCCAGACTATTAAGGCCTCCGTTACTTTCCTCCCAGTCCAGCAATATTTTATTTTTAAAGAGAACCTGGTACTCCAAGCATAGTTTATTCTTACGTTTCAAATCTGAAATCTGATTTTTAGAAAAAACGAACAAACAAATAGCTGAGATCGGGCAGAATCTACTAGTTTTAGTAACATTTTTAGGGTCTCTGTATCTGGTAAATTACAACAAAAAAATCTGTTAAAAATTTACCAAATCATTTTATATCTGAAAGAGCTGCT
>NW_027920095.1:0-228 GCF_054177405.1 Leptonychotes weddellii
TCTCTAGCTCTCTGTAGCCTTGCTCCTTCGTTACTACAGAGCTCTATTTTGCATATTAGTAGCTGAATCTAACCTCTTCACTTCTTGTATTTCTCTAGTAACAAGTTCTTATCTCTTTCCTGTTAAATATATATTTCAAGGTGACTTGGAAAAAGAAAGGAAAAGAGAAAAACACATTAATAATTTAAAAATTATCACCGGATATCATTGACTTTTATAAATTCTTCA
>NW_027920096.1:0-228 GCF_054177405.1 Leptonychotes weddellii
TACCCAGTAGTGCAATTGCTGGATCGTAGGGTAGCTCTATTTTCAACTTTTTGAGGAACCTCCATACAGTTTTCCAGAGTGGCTGCACCAGCTTGCATTCCCACCAACAGTGTAGGAGGGTTCCCCTTTCTCCGCATCCCCGCCATGATGTTGGCATTCTTTTTATCAATTAATTGGTAAATTAAACTTTTCAAAGTTATCTATTCATTATTTTTGTAGCAAACAATA
>NW_027920097.1:0-228 GCF_054177405.1 Leptonychotes weddellii
GAATTACAAATTTTCTTTTTTTATTAAGTAAGACTACAGACAAGGTAAAAATCCCTTAATTAGTTTTGAGATGAACACCTAAATATAAAAATTTAGCTAACTGTTCTCTCCCTCACTGGAAATACACAATCGATCTTGGTCTTTAGACATACAATTATGCTCACTCCTATACCACTTCCTACCAATTCCCTTAGTCATACTGCCCTGAGTTCTCAGGCTCACCAAAGC
>NW_027920098.1:0-228 GCF_054177405.1 Leptonychotes weddellii
ATCGTACATGCTGGAGTGTTTTTTTAAGAGTGTGTGTGTGGTTTTTTTTCTTTTCTGTATCCCTTAACTTTTCTAAGGTTACTTGTGTTGACATGTATTCTACACTTTTCTCCATGTTCATGTAACTATATACATATTGTCAAATAAAAACCAAATCTGGGACGCCTGGCTGGCTCAGTTGGTGGAGCATGAGACTCTTGATCTGGGAGTTGTGAGTTCAAGCTCCAC
>NW_027920099.1:0-228 GCF_054177405.1 Leptonychotes weddellii
CATTTACTTAAAAATTTGTGGATAGCCCCACTGATCTCATCAGAAAAGTATTAAGAAGCTGTCAAGTTCACGGTAATGGTATGTTTCCCAAAATTCCGAGTTCTTTTGGATGGTCAAATTTTGTCACTGGCAACAAATACTAGTTATTTTCTTTGAAGTGACAGACTCACTTGGTCATTTTCAAGTCTTTTTTTTTTTTAAAGATTTTATTTATTTATTTGAGAGAGA
>NW_027920100.1:0-228 GCF_054177405.1 Leptonychotes weddellii
AAGCTGATAATTTATTACCAAACATGTTCTTCTTCCAGAAGATTATCATTCTCTAAGCTACTACAAGCTAAATATCTTAGTAACAAACATTAAAACACATAGCTGAGGGGCGCCTGGGCAGCACACTCAGTTGAGTGTCCGCCTCTTGATTTTGGCCCAGGTCGTGATCTCATGGACTGTGGGATGGAGCCCCACTTCTAGCCACCCGCTCAGCCAGAGTCTGCTGGG
>NW_027920101.1:0-228 GCF_054177405.1 Leptonychotes weddellii
GGGCACGTGGGTGGCTCAGTTGGTTGAGTGACTGCCTTCGGCTCAGGTCATGATCCTGGAGTCCCTGGATCGAGTCCCGCATCGGGCTCCCTGCTCAGCGGGGAGCCTGCTTCTCCCTCTGACCCTCCCCCCTCTCATGTGCTCTCTCTCTCTCTCATTCTGTCTCAAATAAATAAATAAAATCTTTAAAAAAAAAAAAACAAAAAAAACTTCTGATAAAATTTCCAA
>NW_027920102.1:0-228 GCF_054177405.1 Leptonychotes weddellii
AGAAGTGGTGTCACAGGCCCCACCCAGCGCATGGCCAGGTCTACCCCAGGGCTCTATTGTCTGCTGTTAGGAGCCTCAGGGTTTGCCTCAGTGGGCAGCCCAGCCCTCTGGCTGCTTCAACCCAGGACCTGATGTTCTAGCTTGTGAGCATCGAGAAGAGGCTTTTGTTTCTGGCAGGTGCAGATTCCCAGGAAGGCATCTTGTATTTGGTATTAGGAGAAGAGCATC
>NW_027920103.1:0-228 GCF_054177405.1 Leptonychotes weddellii
AAGCAGGCTCCCCGCAGAGCAAGGAGCCTGATGCGGGGCTCGATCCCAGGACCCTGGGAACATGACCTGAGCCAAAGGCAGATGCTTAACAACTGAGCCACCCAGGCGCCCCTCAGCATTCCTTTTTATTTTATTCAGTTGTAATCACTGTTACCCATCAGGGGTTTGCACAAACACTTTGATATTCCATTATTAACAGGTATGATCCCAAAAGCCCATTTTTAAAGA
>NW_027920104.1:0-228 GCF_054177405.1 Leptonychotes weddellii
GAAGAGTTGCTTCCCCTTTCAACAGCCTTGGGTTTCAAACCTCAAGGGGAATGAATTCTAAATAAGAAGATCTCACCTGACAATTTCCACATGAGTATGAGGAACAGGAGAGATGGAAATGGAAGGAAAGGGGTCTTGGATTCCAGGCCCACTCCCCGCCCCCCCGCCCCGACTTTATAGAATCGTTGGCAAAGCAGTTCCGTCCCCTGAGCCCTGCTGCTTCTGGAA
>NW_027920105.1:0-1382 GCF_054177405.1 Leptonychotes weddellii
CTGGGTGGCTCAGTTGGTTAAGTGACTGCCTTCGGCTCAGGTCATGATCCTGGAGTCCCGGGATGGAGTCCCCCAGCGGGCTCCCTGCTCGGCGGGGAGTCTGCTTCTGCCTCTGACCCTCCCCCCTCTCATGTGCTCTCTCTCATTCTCTCTCTCTCAAATAAATAAAAATCTTTAAAAAAAAAGAAAGAAAGAAAGTCACTCTCGGAACCAAATGCAGCTACAGTCACGGGGAGCGGCCCCCGCCCCGAGTCCAGACCCGGCCCAGGAACCCACGAGCCAAAGCAGGCTGGCTCGCCACCCGCCCTGCCCGCCGGAGGGAAAGGCCTGCTGAGCCATCCCTTACAGCAGGGCCACACGCGACCCGCGCGGATGCACAGGTCTGCCCGGGACTGAGGCACGGGTCACACAGGTGGGTGACAGAGGTGACGCAGGCCGCTCCTCCCTCCGCCTCTACAAGCTTTCCTCTTTCCGGACACCAAACCGTTAACGTGTGGCCACCATCCCCTCCTGCTCTGCAGCCTGGCGCTCTGGCTTTTTTCCAGGTCAGCTGCTTCCCTCCCAGAATGATACAGGAATGGTATTTCCATCATAAATGAAACGTTACTCAGATGCGATTCTTCACACTAGTGCGTTAATTTACGTATTTATCACGTAAGTGAAAAGTCCAAAGGTCTAGGTGGAAAAATGGCTGCAAGAAACGAGCCGGGAAGAAGATCACAAACACAGACGAGGAAAAGGACACTATCTGGGACTCTAACTCTGGAGAGCAAAAAGGCGAACACAATAGCAGGAAGGTCGGAGTTCCCTGGCTGAAGGGCCACTCAGTTCCCGGGGCTCTCAGGCTCCTCCTAGCATTTCAGAGATGAAGGGGAACCTGCCCTTCACAGGCCTTTAGGGCCACCTCGTGGCTCTGGGGCAACTAGCGGGGGGCTTGGGGGGCACCGGAGATCTTGGTAAGTCTTCAGACCCGAAAATAATAATCAGCCTTCTGACAACAAAATAAAAGACTGAATTAAAGCACCCTGTGCCAACTTCAGGAGAGAAGCAGATATTTACAAGTCAATCTCTATTAGCTTTTGGCAAAAACTAAAATCTGAGGATTTTTTTTTTTTTTTAAAGATTTTGAGAGACAGCACGAGAGAGAGAGAGAGAGAGAGAGAGAGAGAGAGAGAGAGAGAGAGCACACAGGAGGGAGGGGCAGAGGGAGCAGCGGACCCTCGCTGAGCAGGGAGCCTGACTGATCCCAGGACCCTGGAATCATGACCTGAGGCAAAGGCAGATGCTTAACTGATTGAGTCACCCAGGTGCCCCAGAGGATCTGTTTTTACTTAGGCCCTTTAAAAACTGCTTTGATATGTAAACATGTATTTACCTGTAAA
>NW_027920106.1:0-228 GCF_054177405.1 Leptonychotes weddellii
GCGCCTGGGTGGCTCAGTTGGTTAAGCGACTGCCTTCGGCTCAGGTCATGATCCTGGAGTCCCTGGATCGAGTCCCGCATCGGGCTCCCTGCTCGGCAGGGAGCCTGCTTCTCCCTCTGACCCTCCCCACTCTCATGTGCTCTCTCTCTCATTCTCTCTCTGTCAAATAAATAAATAAAATCTTAAAAAAAAAAAAAATTAAAATCCCTTAAATTTCATCTTCATTAC
>NW_027920107.1:0-228 GCF_054177405.1 Leptonychotes weddellii
CTGTAATAGCGTTTTCTAGGGAAACTAGTTTGCATGCCCATACTGAAATGCACAGAAGTCACACTACTGTGCAAATACACCTCCAGCAAGACATGTTTTACAAGTCTAGTTATTTCAAATAATCTGCCCCATTCAAATATTTCTAACAGACTATCCGTCAGTAAAAACGATATACAGCTCTATATCAAAGTAACTAAGAAAAAGATAAAAAAAAAAAAAAAAGAAAAG
>NW_027920108.1:0-228 GCF_054177405.1 Leptonychotes weddellii
AGAGAGAGAGAGAGAGAAGCAGAGGGAGAAACAGGCTCCCAAGGAGCAGGGAGCCCGATGCGGGACTCGATCCCAGGACCCTGGGATCATGACCTGAGCCGAAGGCAGACGCTTAACCATCTGAGCCACCCAGGTGCCCCTATTAACCTATTTTCAAAGGTACAGATTTAATGATTTTTTTATTGTAATTAAATTTTGAAGTTCCTGGAACTAATTAAAATTAAGCAA
>NW_027920109.1:0-228 GCF_054177405.1 Leptonychotes weddellii
TACCTTGTTTAATGGCTCTACGGACTGTCTGGGGGAGGGGAACGGTTTCCGGAGCCAGTTAGAAATGACTGCCCGCCCGTGGCCACACAGAGCGCGGGGCTGATGACATAGCGCAGAGAGCGGAGATGCACAGGGGCTGCATCGGCTAATGGAACGAATGTTTCCGAGAGCCAGATGTAAGCGACAGATGTATTAGCATATACGTGACTTTGGCATCGAGGATCAATA
>NW_027920110.1:0-228 GCF_054177405.1 Leptonychotes weddellii
TCTGGTTGGAAATAGGGAGAATGGAGAGTAAATAGTAATAGTTTTAAAGTTCAACAGGATAAATGCTGGATTTCTCTGGACTATGTTTCCAGTTCTAGGAAAAGCCCTCTGCTGGTGTGGGCTTCAACTTCCAGGCTCTTGGTGCTGCTCTTGGAGTCATTCTTCCTTTCTTTGAAAGGTGACACACGTTTGCAGTTGAGTAATTTTATCCGATGGCTTCCTGCCACA
>NW_027920111.1:0-228 GCF_054177405.1 Leptonychotes weddellii
TGACACTTAGGCTTCCTGATCTTTGAAGAGCTTCTCAGACACAAAGCATCTGACCTTAGGGATAAGACGCTTCTCATCTATAAAATGGGAGCAGGGAACGCCTGTCCTTCCCCACCTTGCAGGATGTTTGTGAAGGTAAATTAAAAGAACAGGTCTTTTTTCACATTTGTTAAAGCATCTTGAAACTCAAGAATCCATTAGATGTTGGCTGTTGAGCATTTTAGAGCA
>NW_027920112.1:0-228 GCF_054177405.1 Leptonychotes weddellii
GTGAGTTCTTTATATATTTTGGATATTAACCTCTTATGGTTATATCATTTTCAAATATCTTCTCCCATTCAGTAGGTTTCCTTTTCATTTTGCTTATGGTTTCCTTCACTGCAAGAGGTTTTAGTTTGATGTAGTTCCAATTGTTTATTTTTGCTTTTGTTACCTTTCCCTGAGGAAACAGATCCAAAAAAATACTACTAAGACTCATGTCAAAGACCTTACTATCTA
>NW_027920113.1:0-228 GCF_054177405.1 Leptonychotes weddellii
GAACCCTATTATAGAAGCTGATGTTGGATGTGGTTCTAGAAGAACAGAACCTTAAGGATTGGTATCCTGAATTGGCTCTGGATTTTCTGGAATTGGTTCTTGGATGTGATTAGATTTAAAGGCAGTAATAACCCTGTTTCCGTTGGTAAAAAGAGCACTTGCTTTTCATGGCATGCAGTGGCAAAAGAGTTACTTAAATTGCCATCAGTAGACACATAATCTAATCCC
>NW_027920114.1:0-228 GCF_054177405.1 Leptonychotes weddellii
AAGGGCTCTCCTCTTGGAACTGAAGACGTTGAACTCCAAAGTCTATTGTGTGCGTGACTGGGGTGGTGGTGCGACCATGTGATGCTGGGGAATGTGGGGAAACTGAGGGCAATTGGTATGGACCCAGCAGAGGAGGCTCTGAGGGCAGTTGGCAGGGCCCTGAGGGAATTCAGAATCAGAGCCCGAGGGATGACAAAGCCCTCTGGTAAGTCAAGGGACCAGTCTTGA
>NW_027920115.1:0-228 GCF_054177405.1 Leptonychotes weddellii
AGTCTACTGTGGTTTCTGGTAGACTTTTCTCTCTCTCTCTTTTTTTTTTTTTTTAAAGATTTTATTTATTTATTTGAGAGAGAGAGAATGAGAGAGAACACATGAGAGGGGATAGGGTCAGAGGGCAAAGCAGACTCCCTGCCGAGCAGGGAGCCCAATGCGGGACTCGATCCAGGGACTCCAGGATCATGACCTGAGCCGAAGGCAGTCGCTTAACCAACTGAGCCA
>NW_027920116.1:0-1382 GCF_054177405.1 Leptonychotes weddellii
TGACTTATTATTTTTGTTGTATTTCTTGAGTGGAGTTACTCATTTTTCTCCTTCAGTTTTTAGGAGAAAGTCACTGTGCACAGCCCACACTCAATGGAGGGGAAGTATTGCTCCTTCTCCTTGAGAGGGCACTGCCTATATAAATTATTAGGATTTTTTTTTTCTGTATGAGAGATTTGTCCATTCTATTCTACTTTTTTAATCATTTGCTTATATCAGTAATATATTATTTATGTCATTTCTCAAATTCTTCCAACAATAAGACAATTTTTCATTTGATTCCTGTATCCTTTGACAAACCCCCATCACTGTGTTTTATTTGTTTGGGGCACTTCCTCACTGTCTGACTACACTTGTATATCCTGACGAGCTAGAGAGCGTCAGCTGCCTATATGTCCAACAATTGGATTGATGCCTTTGTCAGGCATACGAGTAAGGCCACTGCAGAAAGGTATTTTTATCAGATGTCCATCTCATGACTGGACACTACAGGAGCAGGACAAGTCTAAGGTCAAAAAGACAGACATTAATAGGAACTTCTATGGGGAGACGTTCCACTTCCTCGAAAATTAAACTTAATGGCCTGACCTTTAGATATTAATGTGACTGCAGCTTTAGGAATTTGACCAAGTTGCATATATCATACATGTTTGCCAGGAGGGGGCTCCTGGCAGCATTGCCAGACCAGGACCCTCACCTTCTCCCCTCTTTCAGTGGTGTGTGTTCCTTTTGAGGTGTAATGCATTTCAACCGGTCCAGTCTGCAGCAAGACAGTGAGATCCCAGTGGAGACTGTTCAGTTCCTCCTTACCTAGGGCTGCAGAGTAACTCACCCATCCCCGCAGGATGTCCCATTGCAAATTCCAGTAGACAACTCCTTTCCCAGGCAGGAGGGAGCTTGCTGTTCTCAGCAGAATAGCACAGTGAGAGTCAGGGCAATGGCTGTTTCCTGTGACTTCCATATTTTATAGTATTGGGTGACTCGGCAGGCGTCCCCAGTCTGACATATGGGGCAACAGGCCCTACTGGGTGGTCATTTAAATGTATTAAAGCCTGGGATGGTACTGTAGTCCACCTGGACAAGATGATTTTGCCTGTTAGTAATTTAATATGCTGTTTTAATATTCTGTTTCCTTTCTACCAGCCCTGATGCTTCAGGTTATAGGAAAGATAGAACCTCCACACAATGTCATTTTCTTTTGCTCAGTCTTGCACATCATGACCTTTGCATTGTGACTTCTGATCACTGTCTAGTTGATGAGATGATTGTCACTCAACTTCTCTAATCCCCTAATGATGGCAGGCTGGTTCCCGCAGGGATGGGGGAAAATTTGGGTTAGGCCAGATGCAATGTCCACACAAACCAAAGCATATTTAGAACAG
>NW_027920117.1:0-228 GCF_054177405.1 Leptonychotes weddellii
AACCAAAGCATAAAGGGGTGGACAGAAAATGGACCCGTATGGTGGTAATGTTTTTACATCCAACTGAAGTGGTAAAATATTGATGCTAGCCATCAAAAGGAATGAGATCTTGCCATTTGCAACGACGTGGATGGAACTGGAGGGTATTATGTTGAGTGAAATAAGTCAAACAGAGAAAGACATGTATCATATGATCTCATTGATATGAGGAATTCTTAATTGCAGGAA
>NW_027920118.1:0-228 GCF_054177405.1 Leptonychotes weddellii
CAACTGACTGGGGTCCGCTCTGGGGCCAGCGTAGGGGTCTGCGATTTTATGACGGCGTTTTTGCCCTTTCAGGGCCCACAGGTGGAGGAAGGCGTTAGCTGGCCGCGATGGAAGGAGGCAGCTCAGGTGGAAGGAGGGTGCGGTCCGGCCCAAAGGTGGCACTGGGATGACCGTTGTTCCTGGTGAGGCCGCCTGCCCCGTCACAGGTGTGACCCTGAGGTCCAGCTC
>NW_027920119.1:0-228 GCF_054177405.1 Leptonychotes weddellii
AAATAAAATATTAAAAAAATAAATAAATAAATAAATAAATAGCTTGTGCACCAACTTTCATATGGATTTCATTGTGGCTGCATCCAACCTCTGAGCAGAACACCGTAACATTCCCCCTTCAGATCGGCATAAGAGCAAGCTGACTGCAGGGAAGATCATCCCCGCCATTGACACAACCACAGCAGCTGTAGTTGGCCTCGTGAGTCTGGAGCTAAACAAAGTGGTGCA
>NW_027920120.1:0-228 GCF_054177405.1 Leptonychotes weddellii
TAAAGACTCTCCCTATTGCACATTATTTTAAATGAATGCCACCTCCCGCTATGGTGGGTGTTTGGCTGTCCTAGAAAAGCACAGTAGTGAGCTCCTTTCATTGCAGTGAAAAAAGTTAACAACACTGACACTTAAGTGACCATAATTAGTCCATTGAGATGGTTGTGGGAACTTTGTACCTCCCTAGTGTCATTGTCACAGACTTATGACACCCTCTAAATTGCAGTA
>NW_027920121.1:0-228 GCF_054177405.1 Leptonychotes weddellii
CAACGAAGAGAGGCAGCTCCTCTTTTCCTCCGTGTGTCCCGCCGGTGAGGGCTACATGTTGAAGGAAGAAGGTATGTTTTCAACATAATGCACATTAGTACGTGTAAATTCCCATCCATTTTCGGATCTTACTGGCTGTTAGGTATGGATTGAGAAATAAAAGCCATGCACTTTTGCAAATAGAGAAATACCTTTTTTTCATTGTTAGTATTTTAAAAAACTTCATTG
>NW_027920122.1:0-228 GCF_054177405.1 Leptonychotes weddellii
AGATTGAGAGAATAGGGAAGAGAAGGATTGGGAAAGAGTGGAGGTCAGGGGTTGGGGTGGTAGTTACAGCCTTCGGAAATGCTAGAAGCAGTGGTTCTACCTTGCTGTGTACTACAATCACCTTGGGAACTTGACAACAGATGCTGATGTCTGGGGCCCACCTCTAACACTTCTGAGTTCTAGGTGATTCTACATGCCGCTGAAGTTGAGGAGAACAGGGTTAGAACT
>NW_027920123.1:0-228 GCF_054177405.1 Leptonychotes weddellii
GAAAAAGACACTGTGGTCTGGGTGTATGGAAGAGATGGAGAAAGAGGAAGAAAATGGAGACCCTGAGAGGTTCAGGTAGAAGCTGTAGGACTGGACGATGAGGGAACTTGAGACTCTGGGGGCACAGGGTTGGGGACGGGGCCTCACTTCCATGCAGCCCAGAGGACCCCTGGCTGGGCGCAGAGAGCAGCGGGCAGTGTGTGTGGCGGGGGGGGGGGGGGGGGGGGA
>NW_027920124.1:0-228 GCF_054177405.1 Leptonychotes weddellii
AACCTAACAGAGGTAAAGGATCTATACTTTAGGAACTACAGAACACTCATGAAAGAAATTGAAGACACAAAAATATGGAAAAACATACATGTCTTTATATTAAAATTTGGCTTTTGCTTTCTTCAAAACAAATCCAATAATATTCTAAGAAAAGTAAAAAGCTACTAAAGAATTATTAAATGTTCTAATACATAACAAAAAATTTCTTGCATATATTGAGGATGAACT
>NW_027920125.1:0-228 GCF_054177405.1 Leptonychotes weddellii
CAGAAGCCTGAGGCGGGATTCCACCTTAATTATTTCTTGCAGTAATTCTGGGTACATTGCAAATATAAGTAATTACAGATATAAATTTCCCCAAAAAAGTGATTTGGACCCAAATTACAAGGAAGATGAGAGATCTCAAATCATATATTTAAAGTTTCCATTGATTATGACCTCTGTATTTTGCTTTAAAAATGCTTATAGTGATGTTTTTCTTGTTTCCATTACATC
>NW_027920126.1:0-228 GCF_054177405.1 Leptonychotes weddellii
GGTGGGATGTGGGAGTGGGGTTCTGCTGGGACACCGTCAGGGAGGGGCCTGCTGCCTGGGCCGGTCGGACCTGGTCCCACAGACGACCAGCTGCGGCGGCATAGAGACCCCCTCCCCAGGTGTGATGCCATTAAACCCTGCTGTCCAACCCCCTGTGTTCACAGTGATGGCAGATGCAGGGCTCACTCAGCCGCAGGGAAAGGGAGGGCGCCTTCCTCCAGTCCCTGA
>NW_027920127.1:0-1382 GCF_054177405.1 Leptonychotes weddellii
ATGCTCCCCAGAAGACGGACTCACCCCTAGAACCTCCTGGAAGGAACCCAGCCCTGCCAACATCTTGATTACAGCCCAGTGAGGCCCATTTTGGACGTCTGAACCCCAAGACTGTGAGATGGTAAATGTTGTGTTGTTTTAAGCCACTTCTTTTGTGGACATTTGTTACCACAGCTGGGGAGGAGCAGCTGAGCACGGCGCTGTTTGTGTGGGGCTGGGTACCAGGTGGACGGTGTCAGGGACACAGGGACTGACTCTGGATGGAGAGGAACGTCCCTGAGTTCAGGATGGCTCAGCATCCGCGTTAGCTGCTGGATGGCGGAGGTCAGCAGCAGTGTCCAGGGCCCGGTCAGGGTGAGGGGATTGGCCTGAGCTTCTCCCAGGTGAGCCCCCCATTGGTTCCACGGCCTTGTAGACCAGAGACCTGGGTCTCCATGTCCACTCTTGTCTTTCCGTTGCTCAGTTGTCTCCCACAGAATATTTTACCCCTTCGGTACGAGAGTCCCGGCTTTCAAACTATTCAAGACTGACACCCTCGGGGGAGCCGGGGAAGTCCTGTCCACGCTGCCAAGAACGGGGTCAATGACAGCAGCGAGGTCCCAAGTCCAGGACCCGTTCTTTTAGGATGAAGATGGATGGGCGCCACTGCGTTTGGGAGGTCACGGGTGGTCTGCAAACACGGCTCTCCAGCAGGTATTCCTCAACATCATGAAGTCCTAATTCCCATGTAGCTTTGGCACAAAGACCCAGAAGCCGGCTATTTAGGATCTCCGCGAACCCAGAGCATTCAGGGCGTGAGAGTCTGAGGCACCAGACGGAAAGAGCGGCTTTGCGCCTGCGTCCCCAACCTCCCGTCCTGCGAGCCCACCACAAGGAAAATATTATTAGAATTACAATAATCTGCCAAACTTGCTCCCCCCCATCGCACTGTATGATTCCAGCTAATTTTATCATTTTTCCGATTGCCAATTTGAAAATACATCCACTCAGGAGGTTCACAAAGATTAGCTCTCGGTTTTCAGTTTCGGCTTCAATCTTACCTTGATGGGACATCTTTCACCGGTGGGGTTTTCTTCCTGCAACCTTCAGCAGCTGCGTTAAAATCTACACGGGACAGAACCACTCATCCTGGTTTTAAGTAAAGAAAAAGTAAAATGAGAGAGTAAAACACAAACTATTGAAAGGGACACAGATGCTGGTAAACAGAACCGGGAGAAGCGACTTACAGCCGTCGTGTGTTTTTACTGCGGCGAGATTGCTGAGTCACAGGTGTGTGTCTTTAAGGGAAAGAAGTGGTTTAAAACAATACACCTGAACCCACAGATCATCCTTCCGTCGTAACGAGGGTGTAATTTGTAACAGCATTTTCTTTTTTTTTTTTT
>NW_027920128.1:0-228 GCF_054177405.1 Leptonychotes weddellii
GCAGGGAGCCCGATGCGGGACTCGATCCAGGGACTCCAGGATCATGACCTGAGCCGAAGGCAGTCGCTTAACCAACTGAGCCACCCAGGCACCCGGAAAGTTATTGTTATTAAGAACAAGGAGAATCTGTGATAAAATGAAGGAGGGCAGAGTTATGTGTATTGAGAAGCAGGATCAATGGGTAGGAGACTTGGTGCGAACTTGTGGAAGTTCTCTTCTTATTGCCTA
>NW_027920129.1:0-228 GCF_054177405.1 Leptonychotes weddellii
CAGGGTCCTGGGATCAAGTCTGCCGTCACGCTCCTTGCTCAGCAGGGAGCCTACTTCTCCCTCTGCCTGCCGCTCCCCCTGCTTGTGCTCGCTCTCTGACAAATAAATATATAAAATCTTAAAAAAAACACTTAAAAAAAGAGACAGATCCAGAGGAAATGCTGCTTGGACATTCTGCTAAAAGAATTGCTATATATGAGTATAAGTTACAAATTCTTTTAAATTATC
>NW_027920130.1:0-228 GCF_054177405.1 Leptonychotes weddellii
AAATAGTTGAGAGGGCTTTTGTTTGTTTCTTTCTTTCATTTGCTATTTTCTTGTATCTGTGGTGTGTGTGTGTATGTGTGTGTGTGTTTGTGTGTTTAAATCATTCTTAGGATGTAACACAGCATTATTCACTGAGTGAAGGATTCCCAGGAAAAATAAAGCCAATGGTGAAAAAAATATAGTTGTAATTCTAATGAAGACAAATAACCATCCTGCCTTCAAAGTAAA
>NW_027920131.1:0-228 GCF_054177405.1 Leptonychotes weddellii
AGGGAAAGGCTCTGGGCTTGATCTTACCGTCTGCTCTGGCTTCACGTTTCCGAGATTGCTTCTCAGGAGTTTTTTTGTTTCCGGGTTGTTTGTTTTTTGTTTTTAAGATTTATTTATTTATTTTAGAGAGAGTGAGAGAAAGTGCCAGGGGGCTAGGGGAGCTGCAGAGGGAGAGAGAGAATCTCAAGCAGACTCCCTGCTGAGTGCGAAGCTCGACTAGGGGCTCAA
>NW_027920132.1:0-228 GCF_054177405.1 Leptonychotes weddellii
ATGATGTTGATTTTAGGTTGAATATCTGATGAACAGAACGAGGGAGACAAGCTGTGATCTACACCATTCATTAACACCGAGAATGACTGAAGCATACCAGTTAAATGGCAAGGACGGAATAAAGGTTCCTGGAGCATTTTCACTACAAAGCTCAGCAGAATTATTTACTATCTGGGTGACCTTTTCCCCAAATCTCTCACGGTACATGCCTTATAAGACAAGGGAACA
>NW_027920133.1:0-228 GCF_054177405.1 Leptonychotes weddellii
AACTTGCTGAAGCTTCCGAACTGCAAGCCCAGAAAATTGAAGGGGTTTCAACAGCAATTAAAGATATGGTGCAGTCAATTAAACAGGTCTCTACCAATGCGGCTCAGTCTGCATCTGTAGCAGATCGCTCTGTAGCCATTGCTTCTAATGGGGCTCAAGTGGTACAGCGTTCAATAGATGGTATGAGCAATATCCGTGAACAAATCCAAGAGACCTCCAAACGTATTA
>NW_027920134.1:0-228 GCF_054177405.1 Leptonychotes weddellii
TAGGAGAAACAACAAGGATACATTCGTATAAAGGCCACCAGTTTGTAAGCCAAGGAGTCAGGCCTCAGGAGAAGCCAAACCTGCCAACGCCTTGGTCTTGGACTTTGAGCTGCCAGAACTGTGAAGAAATAGATTTCTGTTGTTTAAGACATGCAGTTTGTAGTATTTTGTTATGGTAGCTCTAAAATACTAATACATCTTAAATGGCAGTTTTAGGAATATTCTGCA
>NW_027920135.1:0-228 GCF_054177405.1 Leptonychotes weddellii
CACGAAAACCCGGAGAAGGCAGGTGGCTTGGGGTGCGCCCTGTGAAATCGGTGAGCTGGCCGGGCCCCCCAGACCCTGCTGCACTCTCTTCTCCGACACCCTACAGTCAGCTTCTACCAACCGAAGTGCCTGCTCAGCTTCGGGAAATAATGAGCAAATGCCTCGCATCCTTTGAGCCCTGCTTCTACCGGACGGGTGGCGATCAGACCTCTAGCCTTGAGAAGCAAC
>NW_027920136.1:0-228 GCF_054177405.1 Leptonychotes weddellii
CTGATTTCTGAGCATCGATTTTATATCCCGCCACTTTGCTGAATTCCTGTATGAGTTCTGGCAATTTTGGGGTGGAGTCTTTTGGATTTTCCACAGAGTATCATGTCATCTGTGAAGAGTGAGAGTTTGACTTCTTTGCCAATTTCAGATGCCTTTTATTTCTGAATAAAAGGCATTGTTGTTGTCTGATTGCTGAGGCTAGGATTTCTAGTACTATGCTGAACAACA
>NW_027920137.1:0-1382 GCF_054177405.1 Leptonychotes weddellii
AGTGCCTGACTGCTTTTCTCTGGGGTGCACCGAGGAGCGGGGCCCCGTGTTCTCGGCTCCTCCGGGGCGGAGATTGGGAGGCCGCCATTTTCACTCTCGGCCTCCAAAGCTGTACGGAAAGCTCGCAGGGAACAAAAGCCCCGGAGAGCAAACCCAAGCAGATTACTCAGCCGGGAGGGAGCAAGGGCGGGGCACTTCCGCCTCCGGCAGAGACATTTGGAAACCACGGCAACAGGCCCCTCCCCAGAAGATCAGCGACAACAGCCAGCCAAGACCAAGTTTACCGATCAATGAAAACGGCAGAACTCCAGCGGGAATACTGCACATAGAATTCATGGCTTTTTTACAATGATTCTTTAGTCTTTCAAAGTTAAATTTTTTAATTTTCTTTTTCTTTTTTTTGAATTTTTCTTTCTCCCCTTTTCAACCAACATCTTATCGATTCCTTTTTTAAAATCTTTTTTAATTTTCCTTTTTATAGTCATCTTCTATCCCTTCATTGTATTTAACCTTACTTTTTTGTGTATATATATACATATGTTTTCTTTCTTTAAAATTTTGGGATAGAGTTTCTTCTAACAGACCAAAATAATACCCTAAATCTAGTGTATGATGATGTCCTAGTCTCCTGCCTGATCACATTCTCTTTTTTTTTAAATTTTTTTCATTCTTTTTTCAACAACTTCTTATCAATTCCTTTTTAAAAATCTTTTTAAATTTTAATCTTTACAGTCATATTCCATCCCTTCATCGTATTTACCCTTATTTTTGTATATATGTAAGTTTTTCTTTCTTTAAAATTTTGAGAGGCAATTTTTCTAATAGACCAAAATACACCCAAAATCTAGTGTGTGACTCTGTTCTATTCACCAGCCTAATTATATTCTTTTCTTTTTTTTTCCCTTTCTTTCCCCTTCCCCCACCCCCAGTTTTGGGTCTCTTCTGATTTGTTTAGTGTATATTTTTCTGGGGTTGTTGTTACCCTTTTAGCATTTTGTTCTCTCATTCATCTATTCTCCTCTGGACAAAATGACAGGACAGAAAAACTCCTCAAAAAAAAGAACAAGAGGCAGTACTGACTGCCAGGGACCTAATCAATACAGACATTAGTAAGATGTCGGAACTAGAGTTCAGAATGACAATTATAAAGATACTAGCTGGGCTTGAAGAAAGTATAAAAGATACTAGAAAATCCCTTTCTGGAGAAATAAAAGAATTAAAATCTAACCAAGTCAAAATAAAAAAGGCTATTAATGAGGTGCAATAAAAAATGGAGGCTTTAACTGCTAGGATAAATGAGGCAGAAGACAGAATGAGTGATACAGAAGACCAAATGATGGAGAATAAAGAAGCTGAGAAAGAGAGAGATAAACAACTACTGG
>NW_027920138.1:0-228 GCF_054177405.1 Leptonychotes weddellii
GCCAAAATATTTCTACATTGTTTGTCTTACTTCCTTTTCTTTTTTGAATGTATGGTATTACCATCTGTTATATCATAGATCTTAAGCTTTTAATCCCCATGGCATCAGCCCTCGGAGAATATGGAGGTTTCTGTCCGTTTGTTTTTGTTACCTTCAGGGAGCTGGTGCTCATGGAAAGAGGGATCTGGACCCTCAACACTGGCATCTATCCAGGATGCTTAGCCAAGC
>NW_027920139.1:0-228 GCF_054177405.1 Leptonychotes weddellii
CACGGGGGAGGGTCATGGGGCATTGAGAGTGTAGGGCAGGCTCCCCTTTAAGGAAGGGTATTTGTTGCCTCCTGGAAGAAAGCAGAGAGCATTTTTGCAGGCTATTTGGGACAGGAATGTAGTTGAGATTCGAGATTTGCCACCACCTTTATCGGATCAGTGAAGGGATGTCTCTGAGAGCTTCCTCAGTGCTTGGTTTGGTCCTAGGAGTCATGAGTACAGAGATGA
>NW_027920140.1:0-228 GCF_054177405.1 Leptonychotes weddellii
ATAGAAAATTACCTCCCAACAAATAAGAACATTATCTCCACTTTACAGGGGAGGAAACTGAGACCTACAGAGATTAAGTAACTTGTCCAAAGACACATAGGTTGTAGGTGGTACCAGTCTAGCCTGGGCACCAAAACCAGCACTCAACTACTATGGAATGTCTGTAAGAAACAGCAGAGGGTACACTTTTTTTTTTTTTTAAAGATTTTATTTATTTATTTGAGAGAG
>NW_027920141.1:0-228 GCF_054177405.1 Leptonychotes weddellii
GAAGTAGACTCCCCGCTGAGCAGGGAGCCCGATGTGGGGCTCGATCCCAGGACCCTGGGATCATGACCTGAGCCGAAGGCAGACGCTTAATGACTGAGCCACCCAGGCGCCCCTCAAGTCAGTGTTTTACTTGGTAAACATGTCTGAGACCATGCATCCCTGGCTGCTAAGCACCATGGCGGACAGGGCTAGAAAGGTAGCAGCTTTATTTTGAGCAGGGGGCAAAGA
>NW_027920142.1:0-228 GCF_054177405.1 Leptonychotes weddellii
TCTGGTTGGAAATAGGGAGAATGGAGAGTAAATAGTAATAGTTTTAAAGTTCAACAGGATAAATGCTGGATTTCTCTGGACTATGTTTCCAGTTCTAGGAAAAGCCCTCTGCTGGTGTGGGCTTCAACTTCCAGGCTCTTGGTGCTGCTCTTGGAGTCATTCTTCCTTTCTTTGAAAGGTGACACACGTTTGCAGTTGAATAATTTTATCCGATGGCTTCCTGCCACA
>NW_027920143.1:0-228 GCF_054177405.1 Leptonychotes weddellii
AGAGCCGGGGCCTCGGGGGCTCAGTCTGCGTCTCTGCCCCCACCCCCACCCCTGGGCCTGGGCCAGACCTGGACGAGTGCCGGGTCCAAAGCCTGTGCCAGCACGTCTGCCGCAACACCGAGGGCAGCTACCAGTGCCTCTGCCCCGCTGGCTACCGCCTCCTCCCCAGCGGGAAAAACTGCCAGGGTGAGCGGCGGCCCTCGCAGTTCCAGGCGGGCCGGGCGGAGG
>NW_027920144.1:0-228 GCF_054177405.1 Leptonychotes weddellii
GTGTGCTGGGCAAAGGCACAAAACCCCACCCCCCCAAATACTCAAAACAACCCAGGACCACATGTGACTGTATCTGCAGCTTATAAATCATGCATCCATTCCACAGTTTCCAAACGTTAAAGTGGTATGCCCAGACCCTATTCATTACTTACTCCAGGTCGGTGATTCTCAAACTGAGGTTCCCAGACCAACAGCAGCACCTCCAGGAGACGAGTTAGAAAATTCTTA
>NW_027920145.1:0-228 GCF_054177405.1 Leptonychotes weddellii
GAACCCTATTATAGAAGCTGATGTTGGATGTGGTTCTAGAAGAACAGAACCTTAAGGATTGGTATCCTGAATTGGCTCTGGATTTTCTGGAATTGGTTCTTGGATGTGATTAGATTTAAAGGCAGTAATAACCCTGTTTCCGTTGGTAAAAAGAGCACTTGCTTTTCATGGCATGCAGTGGCAAAAGAGTTACTTAAATCGCCATCAGTAGACACATAATCTAATCCC
>NW_027920146.1:0-228 GCF_054177405.1 Leptonychotes weddellii
ACATCAAAGGCACCAGAGCCAGCTCGGGCACTGGGAACCCTCAAGGCCTCTCCTGAGCTGGATCAGGAGCATTCTTGGAACCCCTCTCACCTGGCCACAGCTGGTGGATGTCATCTACACAGGTAGGAAGTGGAATTGGGGAGAATAGAGTTTCTCAGGCTGTCCATGGAGGCGTCATCCAAGCCCCAGAATCCAGCTCTGGAACTGGGGAGCCATGGTATTGACAGG
>NW_027920147.1:0-228 GCF_054177405.1 Leptonychotes weddellii
GATCTAAACCCACTCTAAAAAAATAAAGCTTTTTTTTTTTTTAAGAGCAATTGAAGAGAGTTTAAAGAGTTCATTTAGGGTGTAGACAGAGTTAAAAGAACCCACCAGGAGTAGTGAGGCCCCCAGGGACTAGCAGTGGTAAAAGCTATTATTCCTCAGGCCTGTGAAGGCAGGGGAGGTAGCAGCTCTTACCAGAACACTGGGGAACTTATAAATAGGAGATACTGC
>NW_027920148.1:0-1382 GCF_054177405.1 Leptonychotes weddellii
GAACACAAGCAGGGGCAGTGGGAGAGGGGGAAGCAGGCTTCCCGCTGAGCAGGGAGCCCAACTCGGGGCTCGATTCCAGGACCCCGGGATCAAGACCAGGGCCGAAGGCAGACACTTAACTGACTGAGCCACCCAAGTGTCCCTGGGGTTTCTGTTTAAAGTGATGAAATGGGGACACCTGGGTGGCTCAGTCGTTAAGCCTCTGCCTTCAGTTTGGGTCATGGTCACGGGGTCCTGGGATCGAGCCCCGCTTCGGGCTCCCTGCTCAGTGGGAAGCCTGCTTCTCCCTCTCCCACTCCCCCTGCTTGTGTTCCCTCTCTCGCTGTGTCTCTCTCTGTCAAATAAAGAAATAAAATCTTAAAAAAAAAAAAAGTGATGATATGTTCTAAACTTGACTGCAGGTGCTGATTTCACAACTCTGTGAATATACTAAAAACCCTTAAATTGTAAATTTCAAATGGGTGAATTATATGTTATGTGAAGTATGAAAACTTTTAGAGATTTAGAACTATATTTTTAAGTTGCACAACCATGTAAATGTACTTAATTCCACTAATTTGTACACTTAAAAATGGTTAAAATGGTAAATTTGTTATGTATATTTTACTACAATTAAAAATATATACATGTATATCCGACATACATACAAACACACACACACTACAGTATGGAGGAAAATATAGCCAAGTGATATGTAGATACTTTTTAATGGCATGTCACAACTCCTAGACAGAGAGAGAGAGAGAGAAACAAAAATCTGAAAGATACATCTATTAACAATGGTTTCTGGGGCGCCTGGGTGGCTCAGTCGTTAAGCGTCTGCCTTCGGCTCAGGTCATGATCCCAGGGTCCTGGGATCGAGCCCCGCATCGGGCTCCCTGCTCAGCGGGGAGCCTGCTTCTCCCTCTCCCTCTGCCCACCCCCTCCTCATGTTCTCTCTCTCTCTCAAATAAATCAATAAAAATCTTTTAAAAAAACAAAACAAAAAGAATGATTTCCTCTGGGTTTTTAGGTTATAAAGTAAAGGATGCTTTAATTAATCTTTTTTTACTTTTTTGCATTGTCTAAGTTGTACAGAATAATATATATTACACATTTACTTTGAAAGATCAAATATATAAGTTAATGATAGAAACGTAACTTTTGGGTGAACATAGCATAATGTATAGAGATGTTGAATCATTATGTTGTACACCTGAAATTAGTGTAACATTGTGTGTCAATTATACTCAAATAAAAAAAATTAAATTTATAGGGGCGCCTGGGTGGCTCAGTTGGTTAAGTGTCTGCCTTCAGCTCAGGTCATGATCCCAAGGTCCTGGGATTGAGCACCCCGCATAGGGCTTCCTGCTCAGTGTGGAGCCTGCTTCTCCCTCTCCCAC
>NW_027920149.1:0-228 GCF_054177405.1 Leptonychotes weddellii
CAACTGACTGGGGTCCGCTCTGGGGCCAGCGTAGGGGTCTGCGATTTTATGACGGCGTTTTTGCCCTTTCAGGGCCCACAGGTGGAGGAAGGCGTTAGCTGGCCGCGATGGAAGGAGGCAGCTCAGGTGGAAGGAGGGTGCGGTCCGGCCCAAAGGTGGCACTGGGATGACCGTTGTTCCTGGTGAGGCCGCCTGCCCCATCACAGGTGTGACCCTGAGGTCCAGCTC
>NW_027920150.1:0-228 GCF_054177405.1 Leptonychotes weddellii
AAATCAATCAATGTGATAGAACACATTAATAAGAGGAGGGAGAAGAACCATATGGTCCTCTCAATTGATGCAGAAAAAGCATTTGACAAAATACAACATCCTTTCCTGATTAAAACTCTCCAGAGTATAGGGATAGAGGGAACATTCCTCAAGCTCATAAAATCCATCTATGAAAAACCCACAGCGAATATCATCCTCAATGGGGAAAAGCTGAGAGCCTTTCCCTTA
>NW_027920151.1:0-228 GCF_054177405.1 Leptonychotes weddellii
GTTGGGGGTAGAGAGGATTTTAAAAATAAATAAATAAAACCACATTGTTTTAAAAATAAATAAATAAAAATGAGATGGCAAAAAGCAAAAGCAGGGACAGAGGACAAAAACAAAGGGTGAAGAAAGCAAGGGCTGAAGAACACCGTCACACAGCTTAGGGCGAGACGTACGCAACAGCTCTTCGGTGTGAGCGCAGAGACGCGAGGGGAGAAAGGAAGGATGGTTTAA
>NW_027920152.1:0-228 GCF_054177405.1 Leptonychotes weddellii
AAGTGCCCAAGAAGGAATCTCTGCTGAGAGTCCCCTTTACTTGCTTTTTGCCAACATTACTGCTCTCATCATGTCTGTTTGCTAGTTCTACTGGCCTGAGAGAAGTTAAAGCCCCATTGTAGACAATGGCTGCCACTTCTGTTCCTGGGTCAGTTGACTCTAATTCCTATACCTTCTCTGTAATTCTTTTTTTTTTTTTAAAGATTTTATTTATTTATTTGAGAGAGA
>NW_027920153.1:0-228 GCF_054177405.1 Leptonychotes weddellii
ACTGGAATCAATCAGTTTTGTTGGAGAATCAGGCTGATAAAGGAAGACCTATTTCAATGATGCCTTCCTTTTAACCAATTGTTCTCCAGCACAGTATTATGAGTCTCATTTAGGGGGAATGTGTATGTGATAATCTGCACACCCACTTCTAGAACTCTGGGATGCTAAGGAAGGCCGCCTGGAAGCCTATCTGTAGAAAAGGCATTCTTAAGGTTTTCAGACACTGCA
>NW_027920154.1:0-228 GCF_054177405.1 Leptonychotes weddellii
GAAAAGTGTTTAAACTAAACCTCCACTGTAATGGATAAAATCATTTTCTGTTGGATTACAGTTTTAAATATGAAAGCCATATCTTTTTTTTTCTTTTAATTCTTTTATTTATTTATTTATTTATTTATTTTTATTCTTATGTTAATCCCCATACATTACATCATTAGTTTTAGATGTAGTGTTCCATGATTCATTGTTTTTGCATAACACCCAGTGCTCCATGCATAA
>NW_027920155.1:0-228 GCF_054177405.1 Leptonychotes weddellii
CCAGATATAAAAACATTCACCCAAGCTCAAAATTAAAGCAACATAATACTGCCTCATAAATAGATGAACCAATAGAATAAAAAGGAAAGTCCAGAAAAAGAACACAAACACCAAACCTGAAAACTGAACCATTGGATAATATTGGGAAAATTAGGTAGCTATCTGGGAAATATTAATGTTGAACTCATACACTACTCTGCGTTCCATGATATGTTCCAAATGGATCAA
>NW_027920156.1:0-228 GCF_054177405.1 Leptonychotes weddellii
GAATTAAGGATCATCATTGCCTTGGGCACAAGGAACAGCTTACTTTTTGCCAGATTTCTTAATTCCACCCAGGGGTCCCTTCCCCGCGGCCTTCGCTTTTAGCTCCTTGAGTTTCTTCTGCTCCTCTTTCTGTTTCTGCTTGAATGCCTTATCTACCTCGTCCATCCCCTTGGCCTGCTTCTTTTTTTTTTTTTTTTTTTAAGATGTTATGTATTTATTTGACAGAGA
>NW_027920157.1:0-228 GCF_054177405.1 Leptonychotes weddellii
GGCACGCATGAAAACAACAGAGACCTTCACCCTGGGAGCCTCTGTGGCCATGACCGTGGGAGAGAGAAGGAAATTGGGGACACACAAGGGTTTCACCTTTTACCTGTACTCTTCCCTCTTGATACCTAGCCATTTTATCAAACCACCTTTCACAGCTAATGTACCAAAATAAATCAGAAGTAACTAACAATAGCTGGTCTGGTCTTTCCCACGTGTGCATCTCTGAAC
>NW_027920158.1:0-228 GCF_054177405.1 Leptonychotes weddellii
ACTCTCCCACAAGAGGAAAATGGCCAGTTGGCGGGGATGGCAGGCCTGGGAACGCTCCCGGGGCGCAGGTGGGAAGCCGGGTGGGCAGCCCAGGACCCGCTGTCCCTCTCCTGGGGACTCGCCCAGGACCACTGAGCACGCACTTGTGCACCTCCGCCCACGGCGGCCAGAAGGTGGAGCCACCCACGAGCTCGTGGACAGGCGGGAGGCGAGTCCAAGGACGGAGCA
>NW_027920159.1:0-1382 GCF_054177405.1 Leptonychotes weddellii
AAATCTTTGGGATTCAGCAAAGGTGGTCCTAAGAGGAAAGTAGATAGCAATACAAGCCTTTTTCAAGAAACAACAAAGGTCTCAAATACACAACCTAACCCTACACCTAAAGGAGCTGGAGAAAGAACAGCAAATAAAGCCTAAACCCAGCAGGAGAAGAGAAATAATAAAGATCAGAGCAGAAATCAATGAAATAGAAACCAAAAGAACAGTAGAACAGATCAATGAAACTAGGAGCTGGTTCTTTGAAAGAATTAATAAGATCGATAAACCCCTGGCCAGACTTATCAAAAAGAAAAGAGAAACGACCCAAATAAATAAAATCATGAATGAAAGAGGTGAGATCACAGCCAACACCAAAGAAATACAAACAATTATAAGAACATATTATGAGAAACTGTAAGCCAACAAGTTAGACAATCTGGAAGAAATGTTTGCATTCCTAGAGAGGTAGAAAATACCAAAACTGAACCAGGAAAAAATAGAAAACCTGAACAGACCTATAACCAGCAAGGAAATCGAAACAGTAATCAAAAATCTCCCCAAAATCAAGAGCCCAGGGCCAGATGGCTTCCCAGGGGAATTCTACCAAACATTTAAAGAAGAATTAATACCTATTCTTCTGAAACTGTTCCAAAAACTAGAAATGGAAGGAAAACTTCCAAACTCATTTTATGAGGCCAGCATTACCTTGATCCCAAAACCAAAAGACCCCACCAAAAAGGAGAATTATAGACCAATATCCCTGATGAACATGGATGCAAAAATTCTCACCACAATACTAGCCAATATAATCCAACAGTACATTAAAAGGATTATTCACCATGACCAAGTGGGATTTATTCCTGGTCTGCAAGGTTTGTTCAACATCCTCAAATCAATCAATGTTATACACTACATTAATAAAAGAAAGAACAAGAACCATATGATCCTCTCAATAGATGCAGAAAAAGCATTTGACAAAGTACAGCATCCTTTGTTGATTAAAACTCTTCACAGTATAGGGATAGAGGGTACATACCTCAATATCATAAAAGCCATCTGTGAAAAACCCACAGCGAATATCATTCTTAGTCGAGAAAGGCAGAATTTCTCCCCTAAGGTGAGGAACACGGCGAGGATGACCACTATCACCACTGCTGTTCAACATAGTACTAGAAGTCCTAGCCTCAGCAATCAGACAACAAAAAGAAATAAAAGGCATCCAAATGAGGAAGGAAGAAGTCAAACTCTCACTCTTTGCAGATGATATGATACTTTGTGTGAAACCCAAAAGACTCCACCCCAAAACTGCTAGAACTCATACAGGAATTCAATAAAGTGGCAGATACAAAATTAATACACAGAAATCAGTTGCATTCCTATACACCAACAATGAGACA
>NW_027920160.1:0-228 GCF_054177405.1 Leptonychotes weddellii
ACCCCAGGTACAGAGATGATTTAAAAGAAAAAAGATGCAGGGCGCCTGGGTGGCTCAGTCGTTAAGCGTCTGCCTTCAGCTCAGGTCATGATCCTAGGGTCCTGGGATCGAGCCCCACATCGGGCTCCCTGCTCCGTGGGAGGCCTGCTTCTCCCTCTACCAGTCCCTCTGTGTTCCCTCTCTCGCTATGTCTCTCTCTGTCAAATAAAATAAAAATCTTTAAAAAAA
>NW_027920161.1:0-228 GCF_054177405.1 Leptonychotes weddellii
CAAAGGCAGTCGCTTAACCAACTGAGCCACCCAGGCGCCCAAGATTCAGATTCTTTTTTTGTTTTGTTGTGAAGGTCTACTTGAGAAGTGGTGGTGTATAATTCTATCAGAAGGTATATAAGGTCTACTTGTCTCCAGATAGCCATTGATGATCATTGCCTAGACTCACTAATTAATTAAGGGGCAAAGCAGTAACATTGACATTCTATTGTTCCCTCCAATGTATAA
>NW_027920162.1:0-228 GCF_054177405.1 Leptonychotes weddellii
CAAGCGCAATCAGCCGGACACAAAAAGACAATATTGTCTTATTTCCCCTACATGAGGCACCTGAAATTGTAAAATACATAGACACAGGAAGTAAACCAACGGTTACCAGAGGCCTGGGAAGAGGAGAATGAGGAGTTATTGTTGAAGCGGTACGAGTTTCAGTTTGGGAGGCTGAAGTTCCGGAGGTGAATGGTGGGTGCCTCCACACCACAAATAGTGCCTTTGTCA
>NW_027920163.1:0-228 GCF_054177405.1 Leptonychotes weddellii
ACCCTATGTGCATCTGTGGACCCACCCCCTCCAACTGGCCTGTGGTCCAGCAGCTGCTGTTCCCCTCTGACCACTGCAGATCTTGCTGGCACTGTAAGCCCTGTCCCCACATCCTCCTGCAGTTCACTGCTACTGCATCTCTGGCAAATGCCTGGTCTGACTCAACTCAAGCACAAGGCGAGCCCATATTGGCCCACTAACACCACAGGGATGAAATAATGTCCACAA
>NW_027920164.1:0-228 GCF_054177405.1 Leptonychotes weddellii
CACACATGTAAAGGCTCCCCCATTATCAACATCATTCACTGGAATGGCACATTTTTGCTTTTTACTTTTTTTATTGTTCTGTTAATCCCCATACCTTACATCATTAGTTTTAGATGTAGTGTTCCATGATTCATTGTTTGTGCATAACACCCAGTGCTCCATGCAGAACGTGCCCTCCTCAATACCCATCACCAGGCTCTCCCCTCGGGGGGGGGGGGGGGGGGGGGG
>NW_027920165.1:0-228 GCF_054177405.1 Leptonychotes weddellii
TACGGAATTGTTGAATCACTATATTGCATACTTGAAACTAATATAACACTATATTTTAAATACACTGGAATTAAAATTTTTTAAAAAACAGGAAATTCGGGGGGCGGAGCAAGATGGCGGAGGAGTAGGAGACCTGGATTTCGTCTCCTCTCAGGAATTCAGCTGGATAGGGATCAAACCATTCTGAACACCTACAAACTCAACAGGAGATCGAAGAAAGGAATAGCA
>NW_027920166.1:0-228 GCF_054177405.1 Leptonychotes weddellii
AGCAGGGAGCTGGATGCGGGGCTCGATCCCAGGACCCTGGGATCATGACCTGAGCCGAAGGCAGACACTTAACTCACTGAGCCACCCGGGCACCCCTGGCCAATAGAATGTTAACAGAGATGATGCAAACAGAAGTTTTAAATGTACTTACAGGGTTTGGCTTGATTTTGGGTGCCTCTGCTGACCACTATGGAAAGAGCCACTAGTCTGAGATTCGTGAGAGAGAGA